>NC_134484.1:34899073-35124073 GCF_040206685.1 Ascaphus truei
CTCCCCCCCCCTCCCCCGTTCCCCGTGACTCCCCCCCCCCGTTCCCCGTGACTCGGCCCCCCCCCCGTTCCCCGTGACTCCCCCCCCCGTTCCCCGTGACTCCCCCCCCCCGTTCCCCGTGACTCCCCCCCCCCCGTTCCCCGTGACTCCCCCCCCCCCCGTTCCCCCGTGACTTCCCCCCCCCCCGTTCCCCGTGACTCCCCCCCCCGTTCCCCGTGACTCCCCCCCCCCGTTCCCCGTGACTCCCCCCCCCCCGTTCCCCGTGACTCCCCCCCCCGTTCCCCGTGACTCCCCCCCCCCGTTCCCCGTGACTCCCCCCCCCCCGTTCCCCGTGACTCCCCCCCCCCGTTCCCCGTGACTCCCCCCCCCCGTTCCCCGTGACTCCCCCCCCCCGTTCCCCGTGACTCCCCCCCCCCGTTCCCCGTGACTCCCCCCCCCCGTTCCCCGTGACTCCCCCCCCCCCGTTCCCCGTGACTCCCCCCCCCCGTTCCCCGTGACTCCCCCCCCCCCGTTCCCCGTGACTCCCCCCCCCCGTTCCCCGTGACTCCCCCCCCCCGTTCCCCGTGACTCCCCCCCCCCGTTCCCCGTGACTCCCCCCCCCCGTTCCCCGTGACTCCCCCCCCCCGTTCCCCGTGACTCCCCCCCCCCGTTCCCCGTGACTCCCCCCCCCGTTCCCCGTGACTCCCCCCCCCCGTTCCCCGTGACTCCCCCCCCCCCGTTCCCCGTGACTCCCCCCCCCCCGTTCCCCGTGACTCCCCCCCCCCGTTCCCCGTGACTCCCCCGTCCGGCTCCCCCCCCCGTTCCCCGTGACTCCCCCCCCCGTTCCCCGTGACTCCCCCCCCCCCGTTCCCCGTGACTCCCCCCCGTTCCCGTGCTCCCCCCCCCGTTCCCCGTGACTCCCCCCCCCCCGTTCCCCGTGACTCCCCCCCCCCGTTCCCCGTGACTCCCCCCCCCCGTTCCCCGTGACTCCCCCCCCCGTTCCCCGTGACTCCCCCCCCCCGTTCCCCGTGACTCCCCCCCCCCGTTCCCCGTGACTCCCCCCCCCCGTTCCCCGTGACTCCCCCCCCCCGTTCCCCGTGACTCCCCCCCCCGTTCCCCGTGACTCCCCCCCCCCCGTTCCCCGTGACTCCCCCCCCCCGTTCCCCGTGACTCCCCCCCCCGTTCCCCGTGACTCCCCCCCCCCGTTCCCCGTGACTCCCCCCCCCGTTCCCGTGACTCCCCCCCCCCGTTCCCCGTGACTCCCCCCCCCCCGTTCCCCGTGACTCCCCCCCCCCGTTCCCCGTGACTCCCCCCCCCCGTTCCCCGTGACTCCCCCCCCCCGTTCCCCGTGACTCCCCCCCCCCCGTTCCCCGTGACTCCCCCCCCCCGTTCCCCGTGACTCCCCCCCCCCGTTCCCCGTGACTCCCCCCCCCCCCGTTCCCCGTGACTCCCCCCCCCCGTTCCCCGTGACTCCCCCCCCCCCGTTCCCCGTGACTCCCCCCCCCCGTTCCCCGTGACTCCCCCCCCCCGTTCCCCGTGACTCCCCCCCCCCCGTTCCCCGTGACTCCCCCCCCCCGTTCCCCGTGACTCCCCCCCCCCGTTCCCCGTGACTCCCCCCCCCCCCGTTCCCCGTGACTCCCCCCCCCGTTCCCCGTGACTCCCCCCCCCGTTCCCCGTGACTCCCCCCCCCCGTTCCCCGTGACTCCCCCCCCCGTTCCCCGTGACTCCCCCCCCCGTTCCCCGTGACTCCCCCCCCCCCGTTCCCCGTGACTCCCCCCCCCCCGTTCCCCGTGACTCCCCCCCCCCCGTTCCCCGTGACTCCCCCCCCGTTCCCCGTGACTCCCCCCCCCCCGTTCCCCGTGACTCCCCCCCCCGTTCCCCGTGACTCCCCCCCCCCGTTCCCCGTGACTCCCCCCCCCCGTTCCCCGTGACTCCCCCCCCCCGTTCCCCGTGACTCCCCCCCCGTTCCCCGTGACTCCCCCCCCCCCGTTCCCCGTGACTCCCCCCCCCCCGTTCCCCGTGACTCCCCCCCGTCCGACTCCCCCCCCCGTTCCCCGTGACTCCCCCCCCCCGTTCCCCCGTGACTCCCCCCCCCCCGTTCCCCGTGACTCCCCCCCCCCCGTTCCCCGTGACTCCCCCCCCCCCCCGTTCCCCGTGACTCCCCCCCCCGTTCCCCGTGACTCCCCCCCCCGTTCCCCGTGACTCCCCCCCCCGTTCCCCGTGACTCCCCCCCCCGTTCCCCGTGACTCCCCCCCCCCCGTTCCCCGTGACTCCCGTTCCCCGTGACTCCCCCCCCCCGTTCCCCGTGACTCCCCCCCCCGTTCCCTGTGACTCCCCCCCCCGTTCCCTGTGACTCCCCCCCCCGTTCCCTGTGACTCCCCCCCCCCCCGTTCCCTGTGACTCCCCCCCCCCCGTTCCCTGTGACTCCCCCCCCCCGTTCCCTGTGACTCCCCCCCCCCGTTCCCTGTGACTCCCCCCCCCGTTCCCTGTGACTCCCCCCCCCCCGTTCCCTGTGACTCCCCCCCCCCGTTCCCTGTGACTCCCCCCCCGTTCCCTGTGACTCCCCCCCCCCCCGTTCCCTGTGACTCCCCCCCCCCCGTTCCCTGTGACTCCCCCCCCCGTTCCCTGTGACTCCCCCCCCCCCGTTCCCTGTGACTCCCCCCCCCCGTTCCCTGTGACTCCCCCCCCCGTTCCCTGTGACTCCCCCCCCCCGTTCCCTGTGACTCCCCCCCCGTTCCCTGTGACTCCCCCCCCCGTTCCCTGTGACTCCCCCCCCCCGTTCCCTGTGACTCCCCCCCCCCGTTCCCTGTGACTCCCCCCCCCCCGTTCCCTGTGACTCCCACCCCCCCGTTCCCTGTGACTCCCCCCCCCCGTTCCCTGTGACTCCCCCCCCCCCGTTCCCTGTGACTCCCCCCCCCCGTTCCCTGTGACTCCCCCCCCCCGTTCCCTGTGACTCCCCCCCCCCGTTCCCCGTGACTCCCCCCCCCCGTTCCCCGTGACTCCCCCCCCCCGTTCCCTGTGACTCCCCCCCCCCCGTTCCCTGTGACTCCCCCCCCCCGTTCCCCGTGACTCCCCCCCCCCCGTTCCCCGTGTGACTCCCCCCCCCCCGTTCCCCGTGACTCCCCCCCCCCGTTCCCCGTGACTCCCCCCCCCCGTTCCCCGTGACTCCCCCCCCCCGTTCCCCGTGACTCCCCCCCCCCCCGTTCCCCGTGACTCCCCCCCCCCCGTTCCCCGTGACTCCCCCCCCCCCCGTGACTCCCCCCCCCCGTTCCCCCGTGACTCCCCCCCCCCGTTCCCCGTGACTCCCCCCCCCCCCGTTCCCCGTGACTCCCCCCCCCCCCGTTCCCCGTGACTCCCCCCCCCCCGTTCCCCGTGACTCCCCCCCCCCCGTTCCCCGTGACTCCCCCCCCCCGTTCCCCGTGACTCCCCCCCCCCGTTCCCCGTGACTGCCCCCCCCCGTTCCCCGTGACTCCCCCCCCCCCCCCGTTCCCCGTGACTGCCCGTTCCCCGTGACTCCCCCCCCCCCCGTTCCCCGTGACTCCCCCCCCCGTTCCCCGTGACTCCCCCCCCCCGTTCCCCGTGACTCCCCCCCCCGTTCCCCGTGACTCCCCCCCCCCGTTCCCCGTGACTCCCCCCCCCGTTCCCCGTGACTCCCCCCCCCCGTTACCCGTGACTCCCCCCCCCGTTCCCCGTGACTCCCCCCCCCGTTCCCCGTGACTCCCCCCCCCCGTTCCCCGTGACTCCCCCCCCCCCGTTCCCCGTGACTCCCCCCCCCGTTCCCCGTGACTCCCCCCCCGTTCCCCGTGACTCCCCCCCCGTTCCCGTGACTCCCCCCCCGTTCCCCGTGACTCCCCCCCCGTTCCCCGTGACTCCCGTTCCCCGTGACTCCCCCCCCCCGTTCCCCGTGACTCCCCCCCCCCGTTCCCCGTGACTCCCCCCCCCGTTCCCCGTGACTCCCCCCCCCCGTTCCCCGTGACTCCCCCCCCCCGTTCCCCGTGACTCCCCCCCCCCGTTCCCCGTGACTCCCCCCCCCGTTCCCCGTGACTCCCCCCCCCGTTCCCCGTGACTCCCCCCCCCGTTCCCCGTGACTCCCCCCCCCCGTTCCCCGTGACTCCCGTTCCCCGTGACTCCCCCCCCCCGTTCCCCGTGACTCCCCCCCCCGTTCCCTGTGACTCCCCCCCCGTTCCCTGTGACTCCCCCCCCCCCGTTCCCTGTGACTCCCCCCCCCGTTCCCTGTGACTCCCCCCCCGTTCCCTGTGACTCCCCCCCCCCCGTTCCCTGTGACTCCCCCCACCCGTTCCCTGTGACTCCCCCCCCCCGTTCCCTGTGACTCCCCCCCCCGTTCCCTGTGACTCCCCCCCCCCCCGTTCCCTGTGACTCCCCCCCCCCCGTTCCCTGTGACTCCCCCCCCCCCCGTTCCCTGTGACTCCCCCCCCCCCGTTCCCTGTGACTCCCCCCCCCCCCGTTCCCTGTGACTCCCCCCCCCCGTTCCCTGTGACTCCCCCCCCGTTCCCTGTGACTCCCCCCCCCCGTTCCCTGTGACTCCCCCCCCCCGTTCCCTGTGACTCCCCCCCCGTTCCCTGTGACTCCCCCCCCCCGTTCCCTGTGACTCCCCCGTTCCCTGTGACTCCCCCCCCCGTTCCCTGTGACTCCCCCCCCCCGTTCCCTGTGACTCCCCCCCCCCGTTCCCTGTGACTCCCCCCCCCCCCGTTCCCTGTGACTCCCCCCCCCCCGTTCCCTGTGACTCCCCCCCCCTGTTCCCTGTGACTCCCCCCCCCGTTCCCTGTGACTCCCCCCCCCCCGTTCCCTGTGACTCCCCCCCCCGTTCCCTGTGACTCCCCCCCCCCGTTCCCTGTGACTCCCCCCCCCCGTTCCCTGTGACTCCCCCCCCCCGTTCCCTGTGACTCCCCCCCCCCCGTTCCCTGTGACTCCCCCCCCCGTTCCCTGTGACTCCCCCCCCCCCCGTTCCCTGTGACTCCCCCCCCCCCCCGTTCCCTGTGACTCCCCCCCCCCCCGTTCCCTGTGACTCCCCCCTCCGTTCCCTGTGACTCGCGCTCCCCCCCCCACCCGGCGCCCGCTTGGTCCCCCGATGTGCCGTCCTGCTGAGTGAGGCGTGCAGGCGGCTGCAGGAAGCGCCCTGTGTGGGCCTAAGACTCGCGCTCCCCCCCCCCCCCCCGGTGCCCGCCAGATGTGGCGTCCGGCTGAGCGGCGGTAGGAAGCAAGCGCCCTGTGTGGGCCTAAGACTCGCGCTCCCCCCCCCCCCCCCGGCGCCCGCTCGATGTGGCGTCTGGCTGAGCGGCGGTAGGAAGCGCCCTGTGTGTGTGGGCCTGAGGCTGAGGCGGGACGCGCAGTGGGCCTGAGGCTGAGGCGGGACGCACAGTGACTTACCTGAGCGGGTGGTAGCGCCGGGGAGGTAAGGGAGCGGCTGGGGTAGGAGGGCCGCGCTTCCCGTCCGGAGCCAGTGCAGGACGGCGCACATGAGGGGGGGGGGGGGGGCGGACAGAGGGTGTGTGTGTGTATAGAGCTGCTGTGTTGTGTGTGTGTGTGTATAGAGCTGCTGTGTTGTGTGTGTGTGTGTGTGTGTGTGTGTATAGAGCTGCTATGGTGTGTGTGTGTGTGTGTGTGTGTGTGTATAGAGCTGCTGTGTTGTGTGTGTGTGTGTGTGTGTGTGTGTGTATAGAGCTGCTGTGTTGTGTGTGTGTGTGTGTGTGTGTGTGTATAGAGCTGCTGTGTTGTGTGTGTGTGTGTAGAGCTGCTGTGTTGTGTGTGTGTGTGTGTGTGTGTATAGAGCTGCTGTGTTGTGTGTGTGTGTGTGTGTGTGGGCCGTCACTCCGCCTCAGGCCAATGAGAGGTGTGCGGGGGCGGGCGACCCAAGGGACCAATGAGATTTCCCCTAGGGACACCGGACATCCAGGCAGGCAAACATACAGTGCTTTCACTAATATAGTATAAGATAGGCGAATGAAACAGTTACAGACCAGATTAAAATGTGAGACAGCCTTGGATTTGAAAGAACTTAAACTGGTGGTGGATGTGAGAGTCTCTGCACGGTAGGAGGAGGAACGGCCGGATACTTTGTTGAGCCTTGGGACCGTGAACAGTCTTTTGGAGTCTGATCTCAGGTGATAAGTGCTGCATGTGGTAGGGGTGAGGAGCTTGTTCAGATAGCTGGGTAGCTTGCCCATAAAGAATTTAAAGGCAAGACAGGAAAGGTGAACTTTGCACCTAGACTCTAGTGATGACCAATCTAGTTATTTGAGCATTTCGCAGTGATGTGTGTTATAGTTGCATTGGAGAACAAAACGACAGATTGAATTGTAGAGGGTGTCAAGTTTGCTAAGCTGGGTATGAGGTGCCGTGCCATATACTATGTCTCCATAGTCAATAATTGGCATTAGCATCTACTGTGCGATACGCTTTCTGACCACGAGACTTAGGAAGGATTTGTTCCTGTAAAGTACCCCTAGTTTGGCATAGGTCTTGGTTGTCAGGGTATCAATGTGCATTCCGAATGTTAAGTGGGAGTCAAACCATAAGCCAGGTATTTAAAACTAGTGACAGGAGTTAGGGTGGTGTTAGCGTTGGTTCTAATCAGGAGCTCAGTCGCTGGAAGCTTTAAAAATGTAGTTTTGGTCCCAAATACCATTGTTACAGTCTTGTCAGTGTTTAAAAACAGTTTGTTTTGGAAAATCCAGTTTTCGTGTCTCAAAAGTCAGACTGAAGTATGTGTTGAAGGTCAGAGAGGCTATGGCTGTGTGCATATAGGATTGTGTCATCTGCATACATGTGTATTGAGGCTTCCTTACATGCTGTGGGAAGATCATTAATGAACACTGAGAAGAGTAGGGGCCCCAGAACAGAGCCTTGCGGGACACCACAGGTGATATCCAGGGGGTTGGAGTTAGAGCCTGAGATGGACACATGTTGGGATCTTCCTGATAGGTAGGACTGAAACCAGTTTAAAGCATGCTTCCCTATTCCAGAGCTCTGGATTTTAAGAAGGATAGCATGATCAACAGTATCAAAAGCCATTGCAAAATCTAGGAATACTGCACCAGTGAGTTGTCCCCGTTCCATTCCACACTGGATTTCATTGCAAACTTTTAGCAGGGTAGTTACGGTGGAGTGTTTGGGACGAAAGCCATATTGGAATTGGCTAGGGAAATTTGTCTTGGTATAGTAATCGCTTAATTGGGAGTGGACACATTTTTCCATGACTTTGGATAGAATTGGGATAAGTGAGATTGGTCTGTAGTTTGAGACAGTGGTTTTGTCCCCACTTTTGAAGATTGGGATAACTCTGGTAGTTTTCCAGGTCTTAGGGATATGGCCTGCAGACAGGATAGAGTTGACTATGGAAGCAATTGGTTTGGCAATGGCTGGGGCACCAAGTCGTAGGAACCTAGATTGTAGTAAGTCAGGTCTGCATTGGCTGCTTAGTTTTAGTTTGAGAAGTGCTTGTGTAATCTCCTCTTCAGATACTGGGCCAAATTGAAAGTTGTGGGCAGTGTTGGGAGGGGGTGGGGCTATGTGGGTACTCCCAGGATGAGATTCAGGTTTGTGGTTTGGGCTGCGTTTTGCTAATAATTTAGTGGCACACCCCACAAAGTAATCATTGAATGCATTTGCAATGTCAGTGGGGTTTGTCAGAGTAATATCCCCCTTAGTGATATTACTTGGTTGTTGATGGTTAGGTGGCTGGAATATATTGTTGATAACCTTCCAGAAGTTAGCTGGGTTTGATGTTTTTTGGTGGAGATTGTCAGAGTAATATTGTGCTTTTGCATGCCTTGTTTGCCTTGTGCACATGTTCCGCAGGCATCTGTAGTGATTGAGATCCTTGGTAGTGCCAGTTACTTTGTAGCTTTTCCACAAGGTATCCCTGAGCTGGTAGAGTGCAATAAGGTCAGTTGTAACCCATGGAAGGTGGGCAATATCAGCAAGGATGCCAGAGGATTGGATTCTGCTGGGGTTTGAGGAGAGAATCCAGTCTAGCAAGGAATGGTTATGTGATTTCAGGTTTGTCCGTGTGGGTTGGGAAATGAGTTGTGATAGGTTAAGTGACTTGAGTTGTATCTGGATTTTATGGTTTTTAGGGTCAAGCCAGTTGAAGTTGAAATCCCCAAGAACTAGCAGCTCACTCTTCTTGTTCAGTGTGGAAATGGAGCCAAGAAACTGGGTGATATCAGTCAGGGATTGTAGAGGGGCTTTAGGGGGGCGGTAGATGCCAGCGAGCAAGATGGGCTTAGAAAAGGGGAGGCAGATTTTGCAAACTAGAATTTCAAAAAAGGGTGGGCTTGGAGGGCAATTTAACAGTGTAAATTGTAAGGTGTCTGCAATATAAAATAACACCCCTCCTCCTCTCTTTGACCTATCTCTCCTAAAAATGGAGTATCCCTAAATGGCGATATTTTCATCGTAGGGCATCATCACATGAAAGGTTATCACTTCGAATTCAGAGGTGTATAGTTATATATTCCCTTACCAAAATGCACATGAACCTGCTATTCCATACCATATACATGTTATGCCCAATGTATTGTAATTGACACAAGTATGCTAATACAGCTGTCTGGTATATTGAACTGTATCTCAGTGGTGCTCATCCATAAGGTATATTCCGGTGTTTAAATTATTTTTTGGGGCTTAGCTCTGCTTAGTAGATATCTGCCATGCAGCTATAGCAAACATTGTTTTGAAATGTATGCAATGCTGGAACACACACACACACACACACACACACACACACACACACCTAATGTATATCTCTATATGTCAGTTGTGTATTATTAGATAATGTCAATTCTTAATATAATTTGTAATGAGTTTTACTGTACTGAGGGTCCATTACTTTGATTTCTATACCAGACTCTGGCACACCTCTTTTTGAGCCCAGCAGTGAAAGAGCTTTAGTAATAATTTTTTTATAAACAGATCTCTTGCAGTGTTCCTAACAGGAGACTGTGGCTGAGTTGAAAGCTGTAACAATAGACAATGTTCCCCTTCGTAATAGAAGGTTATATTGTAGCTGTGGAGCTGTTGCATTCCACTGAATGAAGGAATTATTGAAAGGCTGCCATTAGGTGAACCCAGGGAGTCGGATTATCGCTGATTGATCACAGGAGAACCGATCGATCGCCATCTTAGGTAATTAGTTTTCATTAAAGGTAATCAAAGGCTGCATATATGAAAACAAAAATAAATAAAAATCAGAAAACAAGCGCTGTCAGGAAGGCTGCATGAAATCGCAAATTAATGATTCATAATAACATTTTCAAGAATAAGACACTTACCTACTTATTCTCATGCAACCTTACACTTACCAGCTAAAATCACCCACCCGTTATCTGCCCCAAGGTTTATTAAAGAAGCCACCCAAGCAATATCCTACATGTTTTTTTATTTTTTACATAAATTAGAAATGCAATATTAGATTGATTGAAACTGAAAGGCGGCCATTACGTAAACCCAGGCAAGCAAGATATTGACTGATTACGGGAGGACGAATTGATCAGCAGTTTAGTTAACTAGTTTTCAATAAAGTTAATCTATTAAAATTAAAAAAAGCGCCGCTTGGATTGCCTTTTTAAGGAAGGTGACAGTTTTATCATTTTATCTGAGGCCCATGTTTAGGAAAAGGTTTCTTTGGAGTGTGGTTTTATTACAAAACAAGCTTTCTGTTCTGTCAGATAGTACAATTGTGTGACTGCAGATTTTGTCAGTAATAATGCATGCATCTTTGTAATGTTTAACATTGTCATACTTTCAAAAACATATTCATCTCTGTTTCCTGCTTAACTATTTTAATATAAATAAGAAAAATAAAGATGTGTTGAAGATTTGGCTTTGTATATATGTAAACATACATCTGCAGTTTTTACACTTTAGGTTTTAGTATTATCCACTTCAGCGCTGCATATTGTACTGCAGGCTTTAAAATGGATATTAATTAAAAGTGGTAAATAAAGACTGGAAACCTGATGAATACAGCTCAACCTTGTTATAACGCTGTGCTTGGGGTCCAAAGAATCACATCGCGTTATAAGCGGATTGCCTTAGAAATAATGCACAATTGTATGCATTGTACAATAAAGTATTTAAGACACAAATAACCGTGTTGTAAAGTATTCATAAATATGAAAATTGGGAGTCACGCTTGCATCGCGTTATAAGCGGATTCACGTTATAACGGATCGCGTTATAACAGAGTTGAGCTGTACTCTATATTTCATTTTATAGCACACTGATTTAGTAATGTCAAAATCTGCTCTGGATGCCGTTGACACATGAAATGTGTGGTATATTGGGAAATAAAAATATTTGACACGTGGTTGCAACTTTTGCCTTGACACTTTTCTGCACTGTATTATTAATTAGGAGTTGTCATAGTTCTCAGAATAATATCAGATATAGAGAGAGGTGTGTCTTTCTATACAAGTCACACATATTCCTGTAATACGAATGTTTGTGGTCCTGGAAAAGGCAGCATGTGGTGTCTAAATGTAACATCTATCCAAAATAACCTTAAAATGCACCATTTTACCGATTTAGTAGCCCTGAATGTCATGTGCGGGTTTTGCTATTCCGCTGTTGTCCCTTCAATGTGTAACTTTTTGTCTTTCCTTTACGTCCCCTTTCTCATTTGTTGGGACCATTGCTGCCTGAGACGGCTGCAGTGCAAAATGTTGCAACCTTCTCTCACAGGTACAAGTTGTATACCACAGTGATTTTTTTTTATTTTTAAATATCTATTGGTTTTCTACAAAAATATGTTGATAGAATATAATTTTCTTTACCGCTCCATATTTTCAACCAGATACAAATTGTATAGTAGGTGTGTGCACCATACAATTGTCTCATGTACGCAATAGTTTATATATATATATATATATATATATATATATATATATATATATATATATATATATATATATATATATAAACAAGTAATCCAGAATGTCATTTTAAAAGAATCTCAGCTCTCTAAAGGAGTCTCTTGGGATATTTTATAATAATAATGAATAACTTTTTTTTTTTTTTTTTTAATATAACGCTTATCTCCCAAAGGGACTTACTCAAAGCACTTAACAGTTACAAAAAACGGAAAAAGAAAAAAAAACATTTAAGGTTATAAACGAGACCAAACACAAGGAAAGATACAAGACGGGCGGTATTGTAGCTGTTAAATGTTGGACAGGTTGGGGTTCATTAATTAAATGCCTGGGTAAATAGGTAAGTCTTGAGCCTGTTTTTATAGATTTCCAGAGCCGGTTCCATGTTTGTGCGGCAGCATATAACCAGCTGCATGAGTGTGGTCTTCTTAACTGCTGATTATAAATCTCCAGTGTCCATTCACATCACAGGAATGGGGATAATCTGTGACGGCTTCCTGCATTCTTCTTGAAACAGTCATAAGTACTTCAGAAGGTATGGTGATGTTGAATCTTCAAATGTGGACCTAAGCTACTTCAGCTAAGTTTATTTTTCTTGGCAGTCTGTTGCCACTTTCCATTTACTAGTCCAGCAGAATCTTTTGAGATTCTGACAGAGCGTTTCTTCTGCTGCTACAAAGGTACATTGCTTTGTTGTCATTTTGTTGAGTTTGCTTCTATGGCACTTTTTTTTGGAAGTCCTTGTGCAAGGTCAGTTGACAGATGACGGTGCATTTTATTTATTATTCATACAGGGCGTTTCCTAAAATTCCAGCATAAAGTGATGCATTGGTTTAGTGTACTTGGAACAATCCCAGTACTTAAGTGGCCTGCAGTGCAACACAGATCAATATGTTGCAGACCACGGCTGAACAGACTGGTTTATAGATAAATGGCGGGCAAATAGGCAATTTATAGCCTTTCAAGAAAATAAATATAGTACATTGTACAGTATAATGATAAAAATGAGCATAACTACATGCGTCTCAAAACTCCTCCTTTTTAGAAAGTAAAGAAACTTCAGTATGTGAAGCCTCTGCCTGTAGTTTAGATTTTGGATGATACCACATCTGTCCAGCATACGGTTTATTTATTTATCAAATGTTTTGCCAGAAAGTAATACATTGAGAGTTACCTCTCGTTTTTAAGTATGTCCTGGGCACAGAGTTATAATGACAAATACATAGTTACAATGAGTTAAAAGGGTTATACATTACATACAATCCATTGTATGCGCAGTTGAAGATAATATATATATTACTGTATAGGCATGTATAACAGTTACAGACCAGATAAAATTTGAGACAGCTTTAGTTTTGAAAGAATTTAGACTGGTGGCGGCTGTGAGAGTGCACGGTAAGAGGAGGAGCGGCAGGATACTTTGTTGAACCTTGGGACCATGAACAGTCTTTTAGAGTCAGATCTCATTTAAGTGCTGCATGTGGTAGGGGTGAGGAGCTTGTTCAGATAGGCGGGTAGCTTGCCCAGAAAGTATTTGACGGCAAGACAGGAGAGATGAATTTTGCGCCTAGACTCAAGTGATGACTAATCTAGTTCTTTGAGCATTTCGTAGTGAAGTGTGTCGTAGTTGCATTGGAGGGCAAAGCAGCATTTTGAGTTGTATAGGGTATCAAGTTTTCCAAGGCGAGTTTGGGGTGCTGTGCCATATACTATGTCCCCATAGTCTATATAATTGGCATTAGCATCTGCTGTGCAATGCGCTTTCTGACCAGCAGACTTAGGGAGGATTTGTTCCTATATAGTACACCTAGTTTGGCATAGGTTTTGAATGTTAGGGTATCAATGTGCAACTCAAATGTTAAATCAGAGTCAAACCATATGCCCAAAAATGTGAAACTCGTAACAGGGGTCTGACAGTATTACAGTTGGTTCTGATCTGTAGCTCCTTCATTGGAAGCTTTAAAAATGTAGCCTTGACCCAAATACCATTGTTAGTCTTGTCAGTGTTTAAAAAGAGTTTGTTTTGGGAAATCCAATTTTCAAGTCTCAAAAAGTCAGATTGAAGTACGTGTCCAAGGTCAGAGAGGTTCGGGCTGTGTGCATATAAGATTGTCATCCGCATACATGTGTATTGAGGATCCCTTACAAGCTGTAGGAAGATCATTAATGAACACTGAGAAGAGATGGGTCCGCAGAACAGAGCCTTGCGGGACACCACAGGTGATATCCAAGGGTTTGGAGTTAGAGCCTGAGATGGACACATGCTGGGATCTTCCTGATAGGTAGGAATGAAACCAGTTTAAAGCATGTTCCCTATTCCAGATCACTCGAGTTTGTTTAGCAAGATAACATGATCAACAGTATCAAAAGCCTTTGCAAAATCTAGGAGTATTGCACCAGTAAATTGTCCCAGTCGAATTCCACACTGGATCTCATTGCAAACTATTAGGAGGGTAGTTACCGTGGAGTGTTTCGAGCGAAAGCCAGATTTGAATTGGCTAGCTGTGGAAAAGCACTGTCATGCGCTCCAGAGTGTGCTATTGTAGCTTGTCTTAGTATGTGTGGATCGGAGGGAGGGCCAGTATAAGGTCTGTAGGGGGAGATCACTGTCCTGGAGCATATTGCAGGAGATCACTAGGAGATAACTGTCCTGGAGCATATTGCTAAGTTCTGGGACATAAGTGAGATCCCAATGGTAGAGTGCTGCTCCGTTTGAGGGACTGGGTATGAGGCAATGGAGATATGGAAAATCTTATTACCTTCTTGTTGAGCACTCACAACTGACCCAAAGTCCCGCCATCGATAGGGATCCACGCCGCACATCCACGATTCCAAAAGAATTTCCTTCTCCCCCCTCCGGCTGCCGCCGAAAGTAAAAAAAAGAAAAGTAGTAGTGTACAAAGTTTCAGGGCACTCACACAATATCCACGATTTCAATACAAAAGAGATGGGGTACCCAGGTAATCAGGAACTAAAAAAAAGGCTATTAGAACATAAGTAAATGGTGTTTAATAGGGAACAGTCCTCCCACGCGTTTCACGCAAGTGTTGCACTTTCTCAAGGAGTCTTGAGAAAGCGCAATACTTGCGTTGGAGGATATTGTGTGAGTGCCCTGAAACTTTCTACACTACTACTTGTAATTGGCTAGGGAAATCTGTCTTGGTATAGTAATCGCTTAATTGGAAGTGAACACATGTTTCCATGACTTTGGATAGAATTGGGAGAAGTGAGATTGGCCTGTAGTTTGAGACAGTGTTTTTGTCCCCACTTTTGAAGATTGGGACAACTCTGGCAGTTTTCCAGGTCTTAGGGATATGGCCTGCAGACAGGATAGAGTTGATTAGGGAAGCAAGTGGTTTGGCAATGGTTGGGGCACCTCGTCGTAGTTTTAATTTGAGGAGCGCTTTTGTAATCTCTTCAGATACTGGGACACATTGAAAACTGTGGGCACTGTTGGGAGAGGGTGTGGCTATAGAGGTACTCCCAGAATGAAGTTAATGTCTGTAGTTTGGGTTGCGTTTTGCTAATAAATTAGTAGCACACCCCACAAAGTATTCATTGAATGCATTTGCAATGTCAGTTGGATTTGCCAGGGTAATATCCTCCTTAATGATATTACATAGTTGTTGATGGCTTGAAGGCTGTACTATATTGTTGATAACCATCCAGAAGTTAGCTGGATTTGATGGATTCTGATGAAGATTGTCAGAGTAGTATTGTGTTTTTGCGTGCCTTGTTTGCTTTGTACATGTATTCCACAGGCATCTGTAGTTATTAAGATCCCTAGTGTCAGTTACTTTGTAGCTTTTCCACACGGCATCCATAAGATGATAGAGCGCTATAAGGTCGGTCGTAACCCACGGAAGGTGGGCCCCCGTACTCTTATTCTGCGTTGTGGAACTCGGATTGGAAATAGTCGAGTGCAGAATCGGGGGCGGGAATTAAGTCGATTCTCTACCAAGTGCAGTTGGTAAGACCAGCCAGCAACTGTTGTGGGTTAAAGTTCCTAAATGGTCTAGTGAGGAGAACTTTAGGGCTTGATTGGGGCTATCTGATTTTCCTTACACAGTACACTATGGCCACTGAAAATGTCAGGTAGGATGCCAGAGGATTGGATTCTGCTGGGACTAGAAGAGAGAATCCAGTCTAGCAAAGAATGGTTGTAAGATTTCAGGTTTGTCCTTGTGGGTTGGGAAATGATTTGCGTTAGGTTAAGTGACTTGAGTTGTATCTGTATTTTGTTGTTTTTAGGATGGAGTCAATTGTTGTTGAAATCCCTGAGAACTAGAAGCTCACTTGTTCTGAGACGAAATTGAGCCAATAAACTGGGTGATATCAGTCAGGGATTGTAGTGGTGCTTTAGAGGGCCAGTAGATGCCAGCAATAAGAACGGGTTTAGAAAAGGGGAGGCAGATTTTGCCAAGTAGGATTTCAAAAGAGGGTGGGCTTTGGGGGCAATTGTACAGTGTAAATTGTAAGGTGTCTGCAATATAAAATAACACCCTCCTCTCTTTGACCTGTCTTTCCTCGAAATGGAGTATCCCTGAATGGCGATAGTTGCATCGAGGGTTTTAGGAGTTAGCCATGTTTCTGTGATAGTTAACAGAATAATCCTTCACTAGAGTACATTTTAACAAAAGGTGTTGTATGGATTATAAAGGGCATTAAGGAACAGGAAGTAGGAGTAAGTTGCTGTAATCGTTCTTTGGGAATGTGGAATTACATAACACTGGTTCTCTGCTATATAAAAAAGAAGCGACCCCAGGTTATTGTAAGATTATTGCGATAATCTGTATTTGTTTAAATGCGCCATTTCCAGTGCCGTTTTTGAGAGACAATGGAAGGCAAAGGGCGCATACTACACATGGGAGGTTATGCATTAAACCAGGGGTGGGGCAACTACATTCCTCAAGGGCCACCAACAGGTCAGGTTTTCAGGATATCCCTGCTTCAGCACGGGTGGCTCAATCAGTGGCTCAGTCAGACTAAGCCACCTGTGCTGAAGCAGGGATAGCCTTAAAACCTGACCTGTTGATGGCCCTTGAGAACTGGAGTGGCCTCCCTCGCCCAACTCCTTACTCCCCTCACCCCCCTCCCCCTCTTTCCACCCCCCTACCCTATTAAACTGTGATGGTGCTCACGGAAACTCCTGTTGACTTCAGTGGGAGTTTAAGGAAAAAACCCCACTGAATCAGAACCATTATTTCTAAAAAAGGAAATTGCAGTTATTTTGTCTTAGTCCCAAAAATGTAAAATGATTAACAAATATTTCTAGAGTGCAATATAAAATAAAAATTTAACATTCGTTACCTTTCACTAGCTAAGGTTTACACAAGGTAAAATACCAACTAGTGACTAGTTGGTATTTTTATCTTAATGTTTTTTCCTCTGCCTCTCAGTATGTACTACATTTATAAATATAACTATTTCCTATGGAGGAACTAGCAGCCATTTTTTTTTCTCCAGAGAAAATAAGCATTTGTTTTTTTAAATACTGCAGCAGAAAAGGAACAAATGGAGTTACTGTACAGAGCATAGAAGTGTATAGAAATGTTACATCAGCAAAACTGAGCTTACTATAGGGATATATTATTGTCAGAGCTTTGGCACAGGGGACCCGTATGATAGGATCATCTGTGATGAAGCCGAGGAGATTTCTTCTTAAACTGTGGACACTGCATATCCGATTCTATCCCTGGTATACAAACTTAGGGGAATGTGTCTACTTCTCTATGGACAGATGCCTCAAAATTACAGACCATTTTAAAAGATGTCTATTGAAGGTGTTGAGAAACATAGGCCGATATAGTTTTTGAGTAAATCTTTAATTGTTTTTATTCTTTGTACAATTTCACTTGTTTTCCCTCCATAAAAATCTGTTTTGTGCTATTTCAATCTTTGGTGACCGAAAAAAACAAAATCAATCATAGTCTCCCCAATATTTGATGGCTGCACTATAATAGCCTGATAATTTAATGTCCAGAGAACTATCACGGAAAACATGATGCTATATTTGTATATCCATTTTGACAGTTTACTCTTTTCATTATACAATTTAAGAGCACCGGATGACTACTATTGTCTTTTCCAAATCGATACAAACGGTCTCAATATGAATCGGGTAAGTGTGGGAATACTAGCAGGTTACATAACCCCTCATTCTGTGGCTAATTTCTTTCTATAAATTAGCAGCACAACTATTTGTGGTGATGCATGAGATTGCAGTGATGAGCACTTACCCTTAAATGATCTTTCCCTCCCCTATCTCACCAATGCTGTTATGCTGTAATGCTGTTTTAAGGCTGCGTTTATAGTGCTGGCGACGCGACCGATGCCGTCGTCACCGGCGAAAGTTGTAATTTTACTTTTAGCAATGTTGCTGGCAACAAGGCCAGTGACGTCACTAAAAGGGGCGGGCCGCACAATTTGATTGGTTTAGAGACAGTCATGTGGCGACTGTCTCTAAAAAAAAAAATCAAATTTACCCGGCTTCCATATTTTTAGATGAGACATCGCTCCGTCGTCGTCGCGCTTACTTTAAGCGTTTGCGACGGAGTCAATTAATTTGTTTTGGAGCGACGTCGCCTTTGCAAGGCACTATAAGCGCAGCCTAAGGCTGTAATGGTGCTCATCCTCCACCCTTCCAATATATAGCAATGTGGAAAATAGCTGAAGCGCTCAAATGCAGGTATAATAACAAAAATAAGCCAAACCACTAAACCAGGGTACTAACAATTGATACCTTCCAATATATAGACAGATATTTGTATTATTATTATTATTATTTTTCTTGTTAGTGGTTTCTACACATGCCTACAAAACGGAAGGCAGCCACGTATAAATATATAATACTAGCTGAGAGACCCGGCGTTGCCCGGGAGTTAAATTTCTCGCTAGGAAAGGGGGGGAAAGGGAGGGGAGGGACAGTGGATAGGAGGAGGGGAGGGGGGAGGGACAGTGGACAGGAGGGGGGAGGGACAGTGGACAGGAGGAGGGGAGGGGGGAGGGACAGTGGACAGGAGGGGGGAGGGACAGTGGACAGGAGGAGGGGAGGGGGGGAGGGACAGTGGACAGGAGGAGGGGTGGGGGGGAGGGACAGTGGACAGGAGGGGGAGGGACAGTAGCCAGGAGGAGGGGAGGGAGGGAGGGACAGTGGCCAGGAGGGGGGGAGGGACAGTGGATGTGAGTGGGGGAGGGACAGTGGACAGGAGGAGGGGCAGTGGATGGGAGGGGTGGACAGGAGGGGGGGACACAGTGGACGGGAGGGGGGGACACAGTGGACGGGAGGGGGGGACAGTGGACGGGAGGGGGGGGACAGTGGACGGGAGGGGGGGACAGTGGACGGGAGGGGGGGGGGACAGTGGACGGGAGGGGGGGGGGGACAGTGGACGGGAGGGGGGGGGGACAGTGGACGGGAGGGGGGGGACAGTGGACGGGAGGGGGGGGGACAGTGGACGGGAGGGGGGGGACAGTGGACGGGAGGGGGGGGACAGTGGACGGGAGGGGGGGGACAGTGGACGGGAGGGGGGGACAGTGGACGGGAGGGGGGGGACAGTGGACGGGAGGGGGGGGGACAGTGGACAGGAGGGGGGGCACACACACAGTGTAACACACACACACACAGTGTCCCCCCCCCCCACACACACACACACAGTGTCCCCCCCCCCACACACACACACACAGTGTCCCCCCCCCCACACACACACACACAGTGTCACACACACAGTGACGCACACACAGTGACACACACACACACACACACACACAGTGAGACACACAGTGACACACACACACACGTCACCTCTCCTTCCGGCCGCCGCCATCTTAGTTAGTCCGCGAGGGAGGAAGGGGGTCCTTCCGGGCGCCGCCATCTTAGGTGCCGCATGGCAGGTGCAGGCTGCCTGTCCACTACCTGTCGGAGGGGGGGGGGGGGGCTGAGCGGAGCACCGGGGTGGAGCTGAGCGGAGCACCGGGGGGGAGGTGAGCGGAGCACCGGAGGGGAGCTGAACGGAGCACCGGGGGGGAGCTGAGTGGAGCACCGGGGGGAGACACGTGAGAGGAGGAGGTGCGCGCGGGTCATGATGACTTGGATTTCAGGCTGATGTTCGGGGAGGAAGAGGCGGAGCCTCCGGGACCGGCGGGTAAGAGACCGGGAGATGTGCTGCTAACACTGTGAGCCCCACAACACCCCCCCCCCCCCTACCCTGTGTGTCTGTGTGTCTGTGTGTCTGTGTGTGTCCTTTGGCCCGTCACTCCGCCTCAGGCCAATGAGAGGTGTGCGGGGGCGGATGGGCGGGCCAAGGGACCAATGAGATTTCCCCTAGGGACACAGGGCATCCAGACAGGCATACAGTGCTTTCACTAATATAGTATAAGATCAAATTCTCGCATACTGTCGCGCGAAAGGCATATTTAGACATTATACATCATAACAGTGAATGATTTTCTGTTATGCAGTTTCACCTTTAGAAGCTTAATATGTAACTGAAATCCAAACAAGCGTGCAGTCTCTTGCAGATTGCTGCTTTAGTGATCATATGAAAGGGACATACACCTGTCAACATTCACTGGAAAGAGCAGACGAACAGCAGCGTGGGTGACAGCTGAGTTTTAACAAGCATACTTCAAGCAGTTTTCCTCAGCAAGTAGCAATCTTACCCCGAACTACAAGCTGATAGCAGCTACAGTACAGTGCATAGTACTTTGTACAGTACTCATTGTATAGGAGAAGTTTACAGGATTTAGAAATTGGGCACCTAAGCTAACTTTTTGACATTTGTAATTGGTTCTCAAACCACTTTGGGAACCAGTAGCCACACGAGTTCTTAGCAATAACCAATGCATTTCCATGAATGCAAATACACCTACTTTAGGATATTCCTTAATCTAAAAATAAATCTGTCTCTTTTTTAATTCAGACCCTAAGGAAAGATTTGGAAACCACTGTAAGTGACATTACCATCTTCAAAGATCGTGAACACGGCTCAAATCTTTTGTCAGCTGCTTTAAATAATGGTTTAAAGCAAGGGTGCTCAACTCCAGTCCTCACGCGCTCCCAACAGTTCAGGTTTTCAGGATGTCCGTACATCAGCACAGGTGACTCAATCAGAGGCTGAGTTTTTGACAACATTACCTGTTAGGGGAGGGGGGCCTTGAGGACTGACGTTAAGCACCCCTGGTGTAAAGAAGGGGGGAGGGGAGAGAAACCTGGTTGGGAGAGGGTAGAGAAAAACACAGGTGGGAAGAGAGACATGTTTAAAGGAGCAGAACAAGTTTTCTTTTTAATAGATGGGAAGCAGGGGGTCTCTGGGGTGGGGGGTGGGGGGTGAACTATTAACAGTGATGATGACAAGATACAGAGGGTATAAAGGAACTTTCCCTTTATCTTGTCAAGTGTTTAGACTGAAGCCCTGTGCACTATGTTCTGTTTGCTTCCCTGGCACAAGTAATATCAGAAAAAAACTTTTAGTAGCACAAACTGCTACTCTGTCCTGTGTATGAGAAAAAAGAATAGAGTTTATCAATAAAATATGCTTTTTAGGCAATATAATAGACGCACACAATAATATATATTATAGGCTAAAGCAGTAAAATTCAGGGCATTATTGAAAACCCTGCTCTCTGATTGGATAATGTCTGGAATTTTAACCAATCAGTAATGCCCGGAATTTAAGCAGCAGAACGTGTAGTTTCAATGTGTTTATTTCCAGCCAATCAGCTTTCAGAACAGCTGAGCCAGGTCAGGGGATTCGTCTGATTGAAGTAACCGATCTGAGACAGGGCAGGGGATTGGTCAGGACGTATCAGCCACGGGTTGACTCCTCCCCCTCCCGAGCTGACAGATTTTCTGAGCAGATTCAGTTGAATTGGGGGGGGGGGGGGGGGGAGTCTGCAAAGCAAAGAAGTAAGTGGCTGTCTGCAGTTTCTTTGTGGCTGCAGTTTGTGTGCGAGTGTGTGTGTGTGCGCGAGTGTGTGTGTGTGTGTGTGTGCTGTGCTGTTGTATATCTGTATAGAAAAAAGGGGTTGAATGTCCTCGGGCGCGTCACTCTGCTTGCGGCTCCACGGCGTGTATTATATGCAAGGCAAAAGATAGAGAGAAGGGCCACAGTGAAAAAAGACAGCTTAAAATTTTGCACACTTTTTCATCAGGGTGGAGGGAAGGGGGGGGGTGGTTGCGAGGGGTGAGAAATAAAGACAAGGGATGGCTATTGTTAATTCAAACTTGTTGACTGGGGACACACACATTAAAACTCTCAAAACTTGAATTGGTATTTCCTTCTCTTTTTGTAGTTGGTGTCCTCAACAGATGTCTTCTCTTCTATGTGTAGGTAGATGGGTTGAGGCCGAGGAGATGCCTTCTAAAATCTTCCTTAGTAAAAAATAAAGGGAAAAAATAGTGCAATACAATTTATTAACGAATAAAAACTTGAGATTTAAAACTTACAAGCGACCGATCAATTCGAGCATAGGAAGGAGATGCCGCCAGGTTCCACAATTGATCCCTTTCTGGGCAGTGATGTCCTGTATCGGCTGGTTCCCACTTGGCAGATGTATGCTGTCTGTGGCTTGGGTTGCAGGTAGCCGTAGTGCGGATGTCCAGAGCCCGTGCACAGGCTATGTCCTCCCCCTCCGGCTGCCTATCTTCCCCGTGCAGACAATTCCAGGCTTCTCTGCTCCGCTGTGCATGCGCATGCGCAGACGGCGAGATGCTGGGCCAGGGAAATCAGACCTCCTCACTATGGTGGCTTGTAGAGACCAAAAAACGTCAGACGCGTTTCGCCAATGCTTCCTCAGTGACGTCAGCAGCATCGGGGTAGCAGTAGTCTTTTATACCTTGTGGAGTCTCTGATCTTAACCTTTGCATTGCTGGTTTTGCTCTGACTGATTATCATTCCTTTTTCAGCCAAAAATACACTATTACATCAATATACAATTAAAGTGTTACACATTTACATAAATTTAAAAACAGGTGGCATATTTAGAAAACCTTTATTAGTCATATGTCTCCTGTAAGTTTAAAAAGGAAGTCTAAGAATAGAGATCAAATGCGTATTTGAGATAGAAGGATAGTTGTATATCTGTGTAGAGGTGCTGTGTGTGTGTGTGTGTGTGTGTGTGTGTGTGTGTGTGTGTGTGTGTGTGTGTGTGTGTGTGTGTGTGTGTGTGTGTGTGTGTGTATAGAGAGCTCCAGTGTGTGTGTGTCCGTATCAGCAGCAGCAGTGTTTATGGGTGTAGCATGTGTGTTTAGCAGCAGTTTGTGTGTGTGTAGAGGTGCTGTGTTGTGTATAGAGGGGCAGTGTTGTGTGTGTAGAGGTGCTGTGTTGTGCTGTGTTGTGTGTAGAGGTGTGTGTGGGGGGGGGAGTGCAAAGTTTAGTAAGTGGCTGCATTTTTTATTGTGGCTGCAGTGTGTGTGTGTGTGTGTGTGTGTGTTGTGTTGTGCTGTTGTATGTGTAGCAGCAGTTTGTGTGTGTGTTTAGAGCTCCAGTGTGTGTGTGTGTGTGTCAGCAGCAGTTTATGGGTGTAGCATGTGTGCGTAGCAGCAGAGTTTGTGTGTAGAGCTCCTTTGTTGTGTGTGTGTGTGGGTGTGGGTGTGTGTGTGTGTGTGTGTGTGTGTGTAGAGCTGCTGTGTTGTGTGTGTGTGTGTGTGTGTAGAGCTGATGTGTTGTGTGTGTAGATGTGTTGTGAGTGTAGAGGAGAGAGTGTGTGTGTGTGTGTGTGTGTGTATAGAGCTGCTGTGTTGTGTGTGTGGCAGCAGTTTGTGTGTGTTGAGCTGCTGTGTGTGTGTGTGCGCACAGAGGGGCGGCAGTGTGTGATATAGATATCTGCAGTGTAAGAGTATATAGAGGTGGTTTCATGTATTTACCATTTTATTTTAATAAAAAAAATCTATTTAACTAGACAAAAGTGTCTATTATTTATGAAAAAAGTCTACATTTAGCCTATAATAGTAATAATCCCCTCAGAACAGGGCACAGGGACTTTAACCCAGCCAGGGCATTATTGGCCAGTAATGCCCTGTTCTTCGGGGATTATTACTTAAATATTTGTTCAATAAAGGACTTGATGAAATAGTTTTTCAAACTTCAGAGGATAGTTACCTAACATTTCTCCATTCCTTTTTCTTTTTGTTTCAAATATTTTCCCCGAGCCTGACACATATAGGCAAAAGCCTCTTAGACAGCATTTACAAATCCTGTTCATCAATCCCTCTGATTATGATGGCAATTATCTTTTGTTAATGTAACCCTGCAAAGCTCCTCACCGCTCTGCCGGTAGGGCACAATTATTATTGCAAATGCTATTAACCTTGCAATGAGAGCCTTTTCCTGAAATATAAAAGAATGCTTTTTTTCATCCTGCTTTAAACAGTCTACCGATATATCAATAAATGTTGCAGGCCAGGGCAGCAGCAAATTACAATTTGGGACAGCGGTTATAAATCAGTAGTTCATGGGTCACTAGCGTTCCCTAAATAATGTTACAGAAGCCCATGAATGTTACACTCGCTCACTTCAGTCAGCTCTCTAGTGCTGTTTGTAGATTTTGTATCACGGCAGCCTGTTAGTCACGGTTGATCTTTAACAGTGACTCACGTTTACTATGTTCAATATACTATATATTCTCTCACAATCCAGGGGGAGCATAGGGAGAAAATCAACAGGAAAAACAATCTACGTGCAGATGGTAGTGCAATGATGATAAATGTGTTCCAGCTTAATTCTTGGCTCCTATGGGCAGTCTGCTCACCGTGTGTAAGGCCGCGCGTATAGTGACCGCAACGCATGACGTCACCTGTCGCCGCTAGCGAAAGTTGTATTTCGCTATGCGGTGGCGCAGGCAACCAGGCCATTTATTGGTTCCGGGGCTGTCACATGAGGCGATAGCCCCATAAAAATCAAATATTCTCGGCAGCAAAAAATTGCGTCGCCCCGTCACTTTGTCACCATCGCGCTTACTATAAGCGCACGCGGCGACGACAATGCATTTGTTTTCAGTCGCCGTCTCCTGCACTATAAGCGCGGCCTAAGATATAATAAAGCAACTCCAAAACTGTGGCAAATTGTGTTCTTATATACCAGGTGGGGATGTACCTCAGTGGGGGATATCAGGAGAGATGTACCTCAGCAATGGAGAAGAAAGGTATCCATAGCACAGATCAATTAAGCAAAATATGTTTTATATTAAAAGAGTAAAAATTGCACTTACAATATTGCAAATATAAAAAGGCACATAACACAAGCATATGTGTTTAGAAAGTCGCTAGATGCTGCCGCTCACCGCCTCTGCCTCCGTTGTGACACCAAGTCGTCATGGGACCCCCCTCAGCATGTAGCCTACGTGCTGTTGACAATCGCAGGCTCCGCTACGTCACTTCCTGGAGGGTGCCGCATCGCTTCCGGTTTCGGCGTTTGCAGCTTATACACACACATGCACATATACACACACATGCACATATATACACACACATGCACACATATACACACACATGCACACATATACACACACATGCACATATATACACACACATGCACACATATACACACACATGCACACATATACACACACATGCACATATATACACACACATGCACATATATACACACACATGCACATATATACACACACATGCACATATATACACACACATGCACATATATACACACACATGCACATATATACACACACATGCACATATACATACATACACACACATATACACACACGTGTGTGTGTGTGTGTGTGTGTGTGTGTGTGTGTGTGTGTGTGTGTGTGTGTGTGTGTGTGTGTGTGTGTGTGTGTGTATATATATATATCTATCTATAACATGTATATCTATAGCTCTATAAATAAAAAGAGAGAGAGAAATGATGATCTGGCCATCTCTTCCTGCAGTAGTGCTACAAATCGCTTCTGCATGTGCTCATGTAGCGCCGCTCCGATGACATCACCGGATCGCTCTGCAGTTTCTGGTATAATTGAGGCCTAAGAGTGGTCTCCTGCACTTGGTTATTAGCATTGCCATGTCCCATAATAAGTGTAAGTTTGAGAGCTCCGAAATCAAGGCTGCCACCACATCTAGGCAACAGGCATCTGTTTTGTGTTATAATCTCTACCGTCTCTTCCAAGATGAGTTTCCCCCAACTCTCTCACGCAGTGGGTCTCTTATTTAACATATGCAGCTGTACCACTACTTGTTTGCGATAAGCTTTTTTTACTTTGTAAACTCACTTGCTTTCTTATGGTAAATTGTGACGTAAAGTGTGTGCATTTCATACTTGATCTAAGTAGCATTTCAGTTGTACATGGTATAGCTCAGTATGCTTTCTGAGTGTTCTGTTGAAGAGCCTTTTTATGCGCTACCTAAAATATGTTTCATTTATTGATTTGGATTTGAAACTCATCACAATATGGCTTACATTGGCAACTGGACCAAATGTAAATAAAGCCGTTTCCCTGCGCCTGCTCATTCCATGTAAAATCACAAGCATCTGTTATTTCACAGGCTGTTCCAAGAATTCTCCCTTTTTTAGGAAATGTATTGGTCACTCGTGTGCTTAGAAAGATAAACTGAACTTTTCCTTGTTTGTTTTTCTGATCTTTTTCGAATAACTTGTGAGCTAACGTAACGAAATGCAATCAGTAGAATTGCCATAAAAATAATTGCAAATGCATAAAATTTACCCAAGCAGGTAGTTTCTGGCAATTTAGTCCAACCAGAACTCTGCGACTGACCGCAACACACAATGACCGCATCTAGAACACGTACATTGTACATTTTGGCTACCTGCAGGGATGGACAAATTCTGGGTGCTTGGTTGCCTAAGATTTTCCCCACCTGGCACCTATGTAGTGCGCAGATATAGCTGACCTGTCAATTACCGCTGCAACTGGCAACAGCGCTCCCCAGTGATATCAGTTCTGGATCTGAGACACTGGAACCTGCAGCAGTGATGATTGGCAGGTAAAGTCACCGCCGCTCAGTGAGGAAGCTGGGGGCAGAATGGGACGTTGTGTTCAAACAGCTGCCAGAGCTCCACCGCCATACATGTTGCCGCCAGACACCTGGCCGCAGGGCACCTTGCTGCACTTGCACTCCGTCGCCATCTTTAAATGGCAGTGTCCCGCCGCCCGCTCCAAAACAAGCTGCTGCTCACGCTCAGTCAAGCTCTTTTGGCTATTTTAATTGTAATGCATGTGATTTACTCTTTGATAAAGTGCTACCTAGCGCGAAACGTGTTAGGGAGACCGCGGTCCTCCGTTTTTTACTCTGTGCCAATAAAGCGTTTTTTTTTTTTTTGCTCTCCAGACCATCTTCCTTTCTCTCAGCTGTGCACCACCATTTCTGTGTTTTTTTTTGGTTGCTTGCGTACCCGCTAAGGCTTCCTACTGAGCCACCATTTTTAGCATGGTCCCTAATATCTTGGTTTCTCTCCTTTTTGTTTTTTTGGGGCTTTTCCAGGCATCCGAAAACAAATCTGGGTCAGTAAATGGATATGTAGACATGAATTGCTCATTAGAAATCCGTTGCTTTGCCTTGAGGTCATCATTCGTCTTGCATTCTGTCTAGACTAGCTCGTCAAAACCTCAAAAGTTTCTTCCCAGTAAAACTAGGTAGGGTAGTTGGGAGATGACTGGGGCTTTTCACCCTATCATAGTTGATAAATTTGGCAAAATGTGACTGTCCAGAAATAAAGTATTGGTGCACTGATTTATCAAACAGCCTTAAATGAATGATGTAAATGGCTATTTGTTTTATCTGTTGCAATGTGCACGGCATTTGGTAACTGCAGTTGTATATAGCAATGTTATAGTTGTTTAAAAGGTTTGTAAATACAGGCCCTGAATACTACATATTTGGATTGAACAATGGCATTCAGTACTGCTTTCTCGGCAACTCAAGGCTGAAAAACAAAGGTTGCAGTGACCCTTGTGACATAGCAAGGAAAATGGCAGCAGTGTCCAAGAAGAACAACAAATATGTCTTCCTTTTTATTTTGCTTTGAATTAGATTTTACTTATTTTACAAAGACATGGAGATTAGTATCGTAAAGATCAAGTGTGTATATTGTACAGCTGGACTTTTCAAAAGGAATAGCGATCATTTTAGTGGTAAAGACAAAGGTTTGTTAAAGCAGAAATCCTGACGGTTTATTAAAACATTTTTAATAGGATTTAAATACCGCAGTTCCTGATGTACTTACAGTTTTGGGTGCCGTTGTTCTCCTTCCATAGCGGGGAATTAAAATGGCCACAAAAAAACTCTGACCAATAGGAAGCTACAACAGATGACATTGAGACTTCCATGCTTGGAGATCCATGAAATCACAGGCACCCAAAACTGTATGTATCTCGGTAACTGGGGGCCCCCACGGAGCTGAAGATATACAATTGTGAGCGGGATTGCTGTTTTAATGTAGTGATACAGTACATTATCCAACCTTTTTTACTTTTAAATAGCTAAACTAAGGGGTCATTGTCCTACACTGGAAGATACTTCACGGTTTGGAAAAATGTTTTTCCTTTCCGAGATGGCTTCTACTTTTGAAGTTGACCCAATAGATGAGCATGATGTTATCCACCTTTGTCACTGATTTGTGATGACCTTGTATATACTGTACACAGCTCCAGAGACCTCAGTAAAACGGCCGTGTTATATTATCCAGGCACCCCACATCACTTTTTACAGTAACAAGGTGGTGAAAGTACGATGATGGATTCCAGCTTGTAAGTGTTCACGAGCAGGGCCCTCATTACCTCTCTCTATCTGTTTGTGCATGTTTGTCCTCACCTGTATGCAACTGTTTGTTTTTGTAACATACGTAACTCTGTACCCCATTGTACCGCGCTGTGGAATATGTTGGCGCTTCACAAATAAACGATCATAATAATGGAAGTTCATTCTTTTACCGGACCCTTACTCCTGAATGGTCCTCAACACCCTAAGAAGATTGAAGTATATATTTTTGATAACTTTTGATCCTTGTTGATTTTAACCTTCAGTATAAATTCTATATCCCCCATGACATGTTTGAATACAAGATTTATATATCGGTGTGTTATACCTTGCAAATAGTTTATAAATAAATGAAACAAACGAATGGAGGCTAGTGCTAGGCTGGATCTTCTGGAGATAAATATTTGTTCCATATAGTGTTCATAAAAGTGTTCATGGAATCGATATGGAATTAAGTGGATAGGTATGATGATGTTAGCAGTTGTAGTTGGCAAATAACATTCAATAATTTAACAGCCAGGACATGAGTGTCTTTAAATTATTTCTTTAACTATCCATAAATACCCATAGCCAGATGGATTAGGGGAATAGTTTAAGCTTTTAGAACTGCTTTGAATACATTTCCAAATATTACTGTGTGGGCTCAGCTGTCGTTGTGAAGTCTTTGGTCAACAAATCCCCTAGCTGAGGCTGAACAAAGCTTGTCCATAAAAACTATGTATGTGCCAAGTGTTCTGTCTTTTGTGTTACTTCATATTATTTAGTTACTTTCATATGAACAACAATATATTTGGATTCAGCTCCCTACAGTATTTAATGACCATTCTAAACAAAAAGTAAAATATGCCTTTTTTTTTTCTTCAGAAAGAAATGTAATCATTTGGGGGATTTATAAATTATGCAAAAGATTTAGATCTGTATTTCCCAAATGCAGCTGCTAGCATGATTTTGTTTAATAAAGCCTAAATATGTATTTGGTTTGACATGTATTTTACAGACAAACTTCTAACACCAAGTCCCTAGATATGTCCTTGTTCATTTATTGGTTAAAATAGACATCTCCGTTATCTTGATGTTCCATATGCCTTCTCTCTGTATTCACCTGCCCATCCTCAGATAAGTAGTGGCTGGATGTAGATAAAGGGAATGGGTTGGCTTATTCTTTGTGTTACTATTCTGTTTCATAGCAGGTCAATGTAAGAATAGGCAGAGAGTAGGCATGGACACTAGCTGCAAATTCAAGTAGCCACATTATGTCACCCAGTGGTTATATAGTCACAATGAATGTCTGTTCATGTATGCATCCTACAAATGTCTATTTATTCATTTGTCTTTTGAATAAAGTAGGAATCCTTTTAAAATTGATTTACAATGTTGATTTGGGTACACGATTGAAACATGCGTGCTGTGACATACTGTGGAGAATGTAATATATTGTTGTTGCTGTATTTAGTGATTGTACTAATTATTAGTAGGTCTTTATAAAATAAATATGTAATATAATTTTGACTTTGATTTAAAAGAAGTACTCTAATTACAATTAATTGATTTCTATTAAACTTTCTTATTATTAATTTACTATGGTCTGCTTAACTTTGAGTTAAACATTTTGGTAGAGGTTCGTGTGACCACTGTAAAAGCCATCATAGATTTAAAAATCCTTCCCACTTCTGGATAGAAAAATAAGTGGAAGTTTTCATTGGAAAAAACAGAAGACAATCCACACGGCCTGAAGTCGGGTGTTTTCTTGGAGTATCACATGCACTATAGGGTTACGTGTCCTTGTGCCATTCCGGGAAAAGCACAGGAGCAAGGAAAGTATTGATTTGTGTTTAGTGTGTTATTTGAATATGTAATATTTGAATTCAGATTAATTGTGTGTGACATTATATGGAGCTTCCAGTGTGTATGCGGTTATTCGCAGCTTTTGTATGTTTTGATGCTTTCATTTCAGCCCAACATGATATATGATATTGAAAATGTGTGATATTGATGGGAAGCATTCAATGTTACACAGTACTACAAATGCTTGTAATGCATGAACACTACATGACTGATTGCTATAGTGTGTTGAAGAGGTCATACAGTATGTTGGTAATACATACTGCAGAGAAGAATGGTTTGGAGCAGGGGTGCACAAACGGGGGGCGTGTGATTCTCTGCGGGGGTTGCTGAGGCCCCGAATGCTTCCCGAAGGCATATAAATAAAATGCCGGGGAAGCTGCGAAGGCCTTTAACTTCTCACCTTCGTTCAGACGGCTTCTGGTGACGCGTCACCATGGCAATGTGACGTCATGACGCCAGAGCCAAGGTTAGATGGGGGAGGGGCGCGAGGAGAGGGACAGCCGGCAGGGGGGAGCATTGGGAAAAGATTGTGCTCCCCTGGCTTAGAGCAGGGGTGACCAACTCCTGTCCTCAAAGCCCACCAACAGGCCAGGTTTTCAGGATATACCTGCTTCACAGGTGAACCACCTGTGCCGAAGCGGGGATATCCTTTAAATATGACCTGTTGGTGGCCCTTGAGGACTGCAGTTGGCCACCCCTGAACTGGGGCTTCTTTGCATTATACAGTACCTTAATCACAAGGTTAAATGTTCTGTGTGTCTGTTAAAGGTAAAATCCTGCTTACTCTGTCCTTCTATTATTTGTTTTTTTGTCAAACTTCCTTTACGTGCATTGTTTTTTTCATATACCTGCTTGCTAAAATATTCAAGAATTGAATTTGTCATGTAGAGCTTTTATTTTGCATTATGATTACTTCAAACCTGGTTTATAACTCAGCCCTTAATCGCTGCAGCGTTAGAACTGGTGCTACTGTCTTTTTTTTACTTTAGGAAAGCATTATCTGCAGTATTATGTTCTGTGGTATTTGGTATTGTGAGTTTTGCAGTGAGACTTATATCGCTCATTTTGAAAAGCACTTCTATTATATTACATTATGTAATGGTTACAATTTAGAGGCTGGCTTGTTCAGTGCTTTCAGCTAATCAGAACTTCAATATATGGTGCAAAATGGGACTGAACTGTAATATCTTCAATCTAACTTTCATGACTCGTGCATTTGTAAAAATATGTTTTTCTCTTGTTGTTTTGAGGCTGTGTTTAGGTCACACATGATTTGTTTCTGGGCATCATTGTGTTCTGTTTGTGTTCATCATAAGCAGTAAATTTAAAAGGATTTCCTTTTTTCTTCTTCCAGGCTTTAGATCAAGATAGAACTGCGCTACAGAAAGTGAAAAAATCTGTGAAGGCAATTTATAATTCTGGGCAAGGTAAGTTGTGATAACTGCATCTTTTTTAATTTTTTTGATTATCGTTATATCATCTTCATATCTTTTTTTTTTTTTTTTTTTTTTTTTTTTTAAAGCACCTGCTTTCAAATCTAATGGGGGAAAGCAAACATTTATATCCTCCAAAAGGGGTAGAGAAGGCAAAAATAAGTGCCTTATCCTCTCTTGTGTACCACTCCTCACGCCTATTTCGCTGGTCTCTGTGATCTCTTTCCCAACTATCTGCTTCCACAACGTTCGGCCACCTGTGCCCAATCCTGATTTGAATGCCCCTGTTCTCCTCCTATCTCTAAAACGTTCTACCAAATATTATAAAACCTTCTGAAACGGTAGATGTCATATATGGCACACCTACGAGCACTTGACCTGCATATGGGACAAGGGTTAATACACAGCTATCTAGCTGATCCACTTTTTACCTTCCGCAGAGGTCCCTCAAATGAGTAATATCTCCCCTCAGTCTGTCCCAATATACCATCTGTCACAAACGGCACATTTGTGAGTACATGACTTAGATATGCGACCAGGGTTAATACACACGGCTAAACTAGCCAACTTAACTTTATCCTGTGTAAAGTGCTTTCAATGAGTTAATATTTACCTCTTGCTTGCAATCATCTACTCGCTGCCACCACCCCAGAAATATGAAAATAAAATCTTTATCTGCCAGGGTTTAAGATACCTGTTTATTTATAAAAAAAAAAAAAAACTATGCACTTAACACACAATCTGTTGTACAAAATATGTCCGAAAATGTACTTGACTATACAAAGTGTACAAACAGTTCATTCAGAGCCCAAAGCATCACTTATTAAAGTTTTGTTTAAAAAATATATATATATATATATAAATAAATACAGTGCTCAGATTACAAAAAAGATTATTACAAGAACATAGTTCTAATAAATGCAGTAATGAACAGAAAAAGTGACAGAGGTCACAGCAGTCCCTTATTAATTGCACTCTAGCAGAATAATGGGATACCTAACTCATTAGGAGGAAAAACATCAAATGTAATGTGTATATATATGATAAACCCTAAAAAGTGTCACGTTCAAGACACATCAAATTAGCTAATCCCAACAGATATGTGCCTTCCTAAATATATCAGAAAACGAGTCAATAGTATCACTCATCAATGATCAACAGACCTATTGCAGATCTATGGCACACAAAGGGGTTAACCTCCAAAAAGATATAGGTACCCTCAGTAGGGATCTAAGTCCCAGATGTAAAAGACAATAAGGGGGATACAATATCCACTAGAAGACTAATGTCTAAATAGTAAATGATCAAACAATGTATAATATAATGATAGTTCGGCCAGAATGACCAATTATATACACAGATAAGGTCTAGTAGCCAAAATATAATAGTAACATCCACAGATAAAATAAAAAAAATAAAAAACTTTAATTAACCAAATAATCGCCGAAAGACAAGTGACATAAAAATAAACAATATGTGTAATGTTTAAAAAAATAAATAAATAAAACCCTGTACTACACTATTATACATTGTTTTCTCCCTATACACATTAGTGCTACCCTTCTCCCACCCGCTCCCCTTATAGGTTTTTTTTTTTTTTTTAAACATTACACATATTGTTTATTTTTATGTCACTTGTCTTTCGGCGATTATTTGGTTAATTAAAGCTTTTTATTTTTTGATTTTATCTGTGGATGTTACTATTATATTTTGGCTACTAGACCTTATCTGTTTATATAATTGGTCATTCTGGTCGAACTATCATTATATTATACATTGTTTGATCATTTACTATTTAGACATTAGTCTTCTAGTGGATATTGTATCCCCTTATTGTCTTTTACATCTGGGACTTAGATCCCTACTGAGGATACCTATATCTTTTGGGAGGTTAACCCCTTTGTGTGCCATAGATCTGCAATAGGTCTGTTGATCATTGATGAGTGATACTATTGACTCGTTTCCTGATATATTTAGAAAGGCACATATCTGTTAGGATTAGCTAATTTGATGTGTCTTGAACGTGACACTTTTTAGGGTTTATCATATATATACACATTACATTTTATGTGTTTCCTCTTAATGATTTGGGTATCCCATCATTCTGCTAGAGTGCAATTAATAAGGGACTGCTGTAACCTCTGTCACTTTTTCTGTTCATTATAGTCTTTTTCCCTGTGCACCAGGCCTATGCTACATCATTTTGATATTATGGTTTGAGCAGTGTTTCATCTCTCTTCTACATTCTAATAAATGCAGGTCAGTTTCTTAGAATAAAAGGATAAAAGATGAACAGAAATCCCTATACAGTACGTTACCATATGTCATAGGTTTTTCCCAGAGAGGTCACTGGCGTAGGAAAGATGAGAACTCACGTGTCTGATCCTGAAACACACCTCTTGCTGAATTCTAACTCATAATAAAAATGTAGGGCTTTATATTCTAACTCCCTTTCATTGAGAACACCACAAGCCCACTCCAATCAGCCATGGGGTTGGCAGTTTTATGACTGGAAAGAAAAAAACTACATTTCTTGACGTTTAAAGACCTCATATCTTAATTTCTCAAATACTGAGACAGATGCGAGTTACACCTATAGGTTCAAGTGAGTTTGCAAAATGTAACAATACTAATTGCTCCTAAATTTGAGCGTCAAATGGATGTCTGTCCCTTGCCACCTCCTAAACCTCAAGTGTTTGGCCTTCTTGCATCGGTCTCCTTGCAAGGATTACAAATATCTCTATACGTTAGTCTTCAGAATAGTTGTCATCCCATGACATCCTATTTTTAATATAGCCCTCAGCTAGGTGGTGACCTGTTTGTCACCTCTTTCTGTGATGCACATGGGATATTTCAAGAATGCAAAGATTTATTTGAGGCTGACAGCCCAGAATCTAGCTATTGTCCACAGCCTTCCAAACAATATATACAGTAAGTCCTCGTTTTACGACGCTTCGTTTTACGACTAATGGCTTATCCGACGCGGTCCAATGCATCCCTATGGCCGGTTTTACGACGCCAAAATGGCTTATCCGACGCTTTGCAAAGTTGCAACATTATGTCAATCAGAAGGCTGCAGTCAGGAAAATCATCCAGATCAGTCTGTGTGAAGGTTTAGTGGTGTATTTATGCTTTTAAACATGTCTAACGGTTTTATTATACAGTTCTGGATTCCATAAATATAATGTTTACATCATAATTTGTGTGTGCTGCATATCTTATTGCTTGAGTAAAATATTTTGTGTATTTTAGCATTAAAAATGCCTTCAGGAACACTGAAACAGTGTTCCTATGGGAAAACTTGTTTCGCTTTACAACGCTTCGCTATCCGACGCCATTTTGAGTAACACATTGTGTCAGATAACCGAGGACTGCCTGTATTTCACTTTTAGTGGGCCATCATGGATAGCACTCCAATTAAGACCTCTTTGTAGATCAACATAGACACAGGAAGGGTCTTGACCTGTCATTAAAAAAAACCCATGTATTTGTATTTTTAAGCCATATTAACCCCTGAAGCACCAGATTGATTAAAATACTTAAATGTATTATCATATTATCGTGACTGTAGATAATGCAGTAATTATTATTTTGTTACTATTTAATCACATTCTATTTAGATTTAAATAATGTTAAATTATAGATATGATTTTTTTTTTTTTTGTTTTTTTTGTTCATGTAATTCCATCACCCAATAACCATTTTACCAAAAATATACTCCCTACTGGAATTAAAGGGGTTACATTTACTTTTTACCCTAAAAAGTGGTTTTACCTAAGAGGATTCGCTACTAGGTAGTGTTTCCTCTTGGTCATCTAAAAGCTCCCATATATCTTTGAGGTAGCCTTATTAGATTGAGATAGAGGTATCACTTTTTAGATCTAGTATTCAGATTATTAGTATTACAAACTACATAAGATATATGCTTAATAACAAATATTTTTTTTAATACTTTTTTTCATACAGTCTTAAATAAACCTCAAATCTAAAGGCATTAAACAACTTGGAGAAAAATTCAATCCCTTCTTCAGAACTCAAAGACTAAGATCTGGTTTAGACTCTTTTGATATGTTTAATAATAATAACAATTGGTCATCTTTCCGACCGCCTCGGTGCCAAATCTTCCCACTGCATTGAACGCCTTTGCCCCGAGTCCTCTGAATCTCCCTCTTAGGGTACTTTTCTCAATCTGTTCGTTCCTTTCCCCAAAAGGAATCTTCTCAGACTTGAGAGGTCAAGATTAAGCTGCCGGACAAGGACAAATCAGACATGGAGGTCCCTTCTGATTCTAAAGTGAAAGAAAATTGTTCAGTCGAATCATCTTTTAAATCAAGCTCTTACCTTCCCTGGCGGTTCCTTAAAATGATCACTGCGTAAAATGTCACAAATCTTGTGACTAATTGATCTCGCTTGTAAGAAGAGAATGATCAAAATGGTTATTTTTACCTTAAACCCCAGAATAGTTGCTTGTTTTTTTAATTTATTTATTGGAAATATTCATTCCTGTTGGATTTTATTGAGTTTCCCCCCTTTAACCTTAACACCAGGTGTTTTTCATACTGTTTTTGTAAAACTGTATGGTAGAATTCCCTCGTATATTATAATCTGAACCAAACTGCAGTTCCTACGGATGCTTAAAAATTGTGCAACAAGAATATCCTTTTTCACTGTTGGGTGAAAAAAAGAACTATTATAATGTAAATAAGAATTGCTGGAAGTGGGTTTCCTATACATACGTGCAGTGATGTTATCCTCAAAACAGAAAACAAGGACCACCATCATCAGCATTAATTTTTTTAAGTAAATACAGGCCTCCACTTAAGGGAGCCCTGCAATACTTTACAGTCCGTTTGAGAACAACTTCAATTAAAAATAATTATTTTGTTACACAGGAGACAGTACGGAAAAGCCAGAATTCTAACAATACATGGTTGCATTAAATGAACAAAGGTTATAAACATTCAGTTTACAGAGATTTCATGGACAGTCAGAGATATGATTATGGGCATAAGTATCATTTACAGACAGCAGTAAAATTGTGTTAGAAAACATAGGATTGACCTTCAATGTGTTAGAAGAGGCCTTGCTTCAAGGAGCTTTCAATCTACAGGCAGGGCCGTCTTAACAGCATTGTAGGCCCCCGGGCAAATCAGTGCACTGGGCCCTGCAAAATTTCTCTCGCGAATGCAGACATGCCAACTCTCCGCTACAAGTCGTAATTTTTCTCCTTCTGCCGAGTTAGCGGGAGATTTGAACGTTGAGGCGGGTGATTGGAAAATTAGTGTTAAATTCTGGTCTGTGCATAGATTAGCATGGGGCCCCTATGCTCGTGGGGCCCCCGGGCAACTGCCCAGCGTGCCACCATGCATTAAGACGGCACTGTCTATAGGCAGGGTAAGTTGAAACATTGGATACAAGGGATGAGGGGGTTAGTAAGTATCGGAAGCAATAGATCAGCTGTAACATCACCAAACGGCAACACCCTTTGAATGACCTTTGGCAGCCGCCTAAGGCTTTGAGGCGACACAAGGGTTATGCCCCAGAGATTCTCTTTGGGGAAATGAAAAAAGCAGCAAGGCACCCCACAGTACCTCAGTCAGACATGCAGGGGGTAGAGGCTGATGGGCTCCGAGGGGTCTTTGAAGTGGCTCGTGTCCTCAAGCTTTTAACCCCTTCCACGCTGGCTTGGCGGACAGGGGCAGTAACAGCATATTGGGGAGCCTTCCTTAGGGAAACGCCTTTGGGGCGACTCAGGTGTTATGTTCCAGAGATTCATTGTGGAAATGAAAAAAGCTGCAAGGCAACGCACTCAATCAGAAATGCAGGGGGGGGCGGGTGGCTCAAAGTATGAAAGAATGAGAGAGATGCAAAACTAAAAAGATATATCTGATGCACGCAGGACACAAAGGTGCCAGAAAAACTCTAACACAATATAATCATAAAAATAATCCACAGTTACAAAGTAGCAAAAAGTTTAAAGAAAAACTTTGTTTATTAGGCTATTTTTTAGACATGAGGGGACATTATAGCAAACAGTAATGTTTCAGATCACCATGATCCTTTTTCAAACCGTGATGATGTTATCCTCGGATTTTCAAATCTAGGAAATCTAATTGCTTATCTACTAAAAACGATGTAATGACATATACATACCATTATTCTGCAGGTGTGGTGGGCAAGCGGATTACACTTTGGCCACATTTTTTAAGTAAAACCTCAATTGTATGCAGCAGGATTCAAATGATAAGAAAGAGTTCATGTTGGGCTTTAGTGAATTTTGAGGTGCTTTCATCCTTTTTGGTCACTCTTCAACAGCACTCCAGTAAAAGTTATAAAACGTTGCGTGTACTATATATAGTGGATGAGCTTCCATAACACATGGAACTGGATCAATGTGGAGTTGTGCTGGGACGTTGACATTAAGCCACAGTGGTGCTCAACTCCAGTCCTCAAGAACCCACCCCCTCTCCCCCCCCCCCCCCAACAGGTCAGATTTTGAGGCTATCCCAGCTTCAGCACAGGTGGCTCAATCAGTATCTGACTGAGCCACCTGTGCTGAAGCTGGGTTATCTTCAAAACCTGACCTGTGGGAGGGCGCTTGAGGACTGGAGTCGAGCACCCCTGCATTAAGGTACCCTATGCAACCAGGCACATGGGTTTTTCTGTGCCTCGTTTAGATTTCTTTCAGCGTGCAGGTCGCCTGTTCAGTGGCCCAATCACGTGTTCCGTGCAAAGTATTTTACAAAGCCAGATCTGACAAGGTTGTTGAGCGTTGTTTTATTTCCCCCCCTTTTTAAAAATAAATGTTTTATTTCTATTCCTTCCACAATTGTCTCACTGTAGAAAGTATTACATTTCTCTTTAAGAGGCTTCATAACAATATTTTTTATTTAATTGTACATCTTAAAATATTACTGTACTTGTCAAATGTCCTTGAGGTTAATGAACCCGCAATAGAGTAATTGGCCAGCATTTGGGAAGCAAAATGGATCTGTAGTCGAGTAGCCTGCATTTCCTGTTGCTAATGTCATTTGACCTTGAGGAAGATGTCTGTAAAATTAGAATTGTGGTGGGAGGTTTTAAATTTCAGCAAATTCTTGTCTAACGTGAGCACTAAAATATCAGACCATTTTACCAATTACTACTTGTAAGTGTTTTTTTGAGTCTCGTAGTTGACCAATATTTATTTATCAGATAACAAATTCTGCTTTCCTGCCTGCTCGTGCAACTGAAGAGACTCTTGGTGCCATTACAATAAAGTTAAAACCGGTCATTTAGCGCATCATATGCTATTTTTAACGATTTGTTTTTTCTAGTGTTTCTAGTATTTTTTTTGATTTGTAAGTGTAAGCCTAAAAATGTAACTGTAAAAAGTGCAATAAATGTCATTGTTCTGGAAGCATTGCATATTATTTATTGAATCAATTATAAAACATTTTAGATGGCAATTATGAGGCATTTTTCATACCATGTAATATAGCAATAACTGAAATTATCTCCTTTAATTGCCCTATCACTGTTCCAAAAATAGTATAAATGTTAGTGTAAATTATTGTTATACCATATCCACATAATCACACACACACACACACACACACACACACACACACACACACACACACACACACACACACACACACACACACACACACACACACAATCACACACACACACACACAATCACACACACACACACAATCACACACAATCACACACACACACACAATCACACACAATCACACACAATCACACACACACACACACACAATCACACACACAATCACACACAATCACACACAATCTCACACACAATCACACACACAATCACAAACACACACACACACACACACACACACACACACACACACACACACACACACACACACACACACACACACACACACAATCACACAATCACACAATCACACAATCACACACACAATCACACAATCACACAATCACACACACACACAATCACACACACACACACACACAAACAATCACACACACACAATCACACACACAATCACACACACAATCACACACACACACACAATCACACACACACACAATCACACACACACACACACAATCACACACACACACAATCACACACACACACACACACAATCACACACACACACACACACACACAATCACACACACACACACACACACACAATCACACACACACACACACACACACACACAATCACACACACACACAATCACACACACACACACAATCACACACACACACACAATCACACACACACACAATCACACACACACACACACAATCACACACACACACACACACACACACACAATCACACACACACACACACAATCACACACACACACACACAATCACACACACACACACACAATCACACACACACACACACACACAATCACACACACACACACAATCACACACACACACACACACAATCACACACACACACACACACACACACAATCACACACACACACAATCACACACACACACACACAATCACACACACACAATCACACACACACAATCACACACACAATGTATAGACAAGCAAATGTAAAAGTACAAAATATCCAGACTTCACATTATAAGCAATGGACGGACCTCCGCCGGCAGATCCCGCAATGGGTGGATGACATGACCTCTAAAGCCGGGTGCGCCAAGCTGAAGGACCAACCAGTAATGCAAGGAACTCCAAGAGCATCAGTCAGTGCAAGCGTCTGGACCGACGTGTATAAGTCCTGATAGGAACAGGTAGTGTTGGGGTTAAACTCCTGCGAAGGGCCTAGCCTGCAGTTCCAGTCTGGATGGGTACTATGTTGCCTTATCCATGGGCAGGCCTAAACCAACAGTTGGAGTGTCATAGCTGGGGAGGGTACTGACTGGGTCACATGTATATGGTGTGATGCCTGTCAGTACCTAGACCTGTCCTGTTATGGGGTGGGGTTACAAGCCCTTCCCCCGGGTATAAAAGCTGACGCTCCACCAAATTGAGGAGTGCTATTGGCTATGAGTAAGCTGTATGGTATGGTGTGATACCCTTTTCCCTGCAAGAGGGTAAAGGAGATTAGAAGGGACTCTTGGGGCCTCAAGCCCCTGGGGTCTGCTCCAGGGAACGGAGATATGCCATGTTGTCTGAACGGGGGGGGGGGGGAGGGGAAGAGATACAGGTGATATATATATATATATATCACAGACATATATGTGTGTATTTATTTATTTATTTATAAAATATTTTACCAGGAAGTAATACATTGAGAGTTACATCTCGTTTTCAAGTATGTCCTGGGCACAGAGTTAAGACAAATAATATATGGTTACAAATACAGTTACATAAATGAACAGGGTATACATTATATACAAGACATTGCATGCACAGTTAAAGAAAATATATATTATGGGAGTATGAAACAGTTACAGACCAGATTAAAATGTGAGACAGCCTTAGATTTGAAAGAACTTAAACTGGTGGTGGATGTGAGAGTCTCCGGTAGGTTGTTCCAGTTTTGCGGTGCACGGTAAGAGAAGGAGGCACGCCGGATACTTTTTTGAGCCTTGGAAGCATGAACAGTCTTTTGGAGTTTGATCTCAGATGATAAATGCTGCATGTGGTAGGGGTGAGGAGCTTGTTTAGATAGCTGGGTAGCTTGCCCATAAAGAATTTAAAGGCAAAACAGGAAAGGTGAACTTTGCGCCTAGACTCTAGTGATGACCAATCTAGTTCTTTGAGCATTTCGCAGTGATGTGTGTTGTAGTTGCATTGGAGAACAAAACGACAAATTGAATTGTAGAGGGTGTCAAGTTTGTTACAGTGGGGTTGAGGTGCCGAGCCATATACTATGGCTCCATAGTCAATAATTGGCATTAGCATCTGCTGTTCGATACACTTTCTGACCAGGAGACGTAGGGAGGATTTGTTCCTGTAAAGTACCCCTAGTTTGGCATAGGTCTTGATTGTCAGGGTATCAATGTGCATCCCGAATGTTAAGTGGGAGTCAAACCATATGCCCAGGTATTTAAAACTAGTGACAGGGGTTAGGGTGGTGTTAGTGTTGGTTCTAATCTGGAGCTCAGTCGCTGGAAGCTTTACAAATTTAGTCTTGGTCCCAAATACCATTGTTACAGTCTTGTCAGTGTTTAAAAACAGTTTGTTTTGGGAAATCCAGTTTTCGAGTCTGAAAAAGTCAGACTGAAGTATATGTTGAAGATCAGAGAGGCTATGGCTGTGTGTATTTTTCCATGACTTTGGATAAAATTGGGAGAAGTGAGATTGGCCTGTAGTTTGAGACAGTGTTTTTGTCCCCACTTTTGAAGATTGGGACAACTCTGGCAGTTTTCTAGGTCTTAGGGATATGGCCTGCAGACAGGATAGAGTTGACTATGGAAGCAATTGGTTTGGCAATGGCTGGGGCACCAAGTCGTAGGAACCTAGATTGTAGTAAGTCGGGTCCACATTGGCTGCTTAGTTTTAATTTGAGGAGCGCTTGTGTAATCTCCTCTTCGGATACTGGGCCAAATTGAAAGTTGTGGGCAGTGTTGGGAGTGGGTGGGGCTATGTGGGTACTCCCAGGATGTGATTCAGGTTTGTGGTTTGGGCTGCGTTTTGCTAATAAGTTAGTGGCACACCCCACAAAGTAATCATTGAATGCATTTGCAATGTCAGTGGGGTTTGTCAGAGTAGTATCCCCCTTAGTGATATTACTTGGTTGTTGATGGTTAGGTGGCTATAATATATTGTTGATAACCTTCCAGAAGTTAGCTGGGTTTGATGTATTCTGGTGGAGATTGTCAGAGTAATAGTGTGCCTTGTTTGCCTTGTGCGCATGTTCCGCAAGCATCTGTAGTGATTGAGATCCTTGGTAGTGCCAGTTATTTTGTAGCTTTTCCACAAGGTATCCCAGAACTGGTAGAGTGCTATAAGGTCAGTTGTAACCCATGGAAGGTGGGCCCCCCCGTACCCTTATTTTGCATAGTGGAGCATGGGTATCGCAGAGTTTGAAGAACTCGGATTGAAAATAGTCGAGCGCAGAATCGAGGTTGGGAATTAAATCGATTCTGTGCCATGGGCAGTTGGTAAGGTCATCCAGAAACTGTTGTGGGTTAAAGTTTCTAAATGTTCTAGTGAGGAGAACTTTAGGGCTTTATTGGGGCGGTTTAATTTTCCTTACACAGTACACTATAGATACACGGATCACCATCTACTGTGTATAAATTGCATTGACCACTGAATTCAGGTCCATATTCATCTTAAAGTGGAAAATATGAATTTGAGCATAAACACCATTAATTTTTAGGTTCATTTATACTTATCATCGCAACTAAACTTTTAACATAATAGTTACACATATTTTAAAGATTTATGTAATAAGTATGAGTTTTTTAACATTTTTAAAACTTCGACGTGGAAATTTATTTTCTACTAATTTTTCCGATAATAGCAGTATGCATTTTTTAAGTTACATTGTAATGTAATAAAATTTGTAATGTAATTGAATTTTAACTTGTGAAAGAAGAATGCCCTAGAATTAACTATATTTTTAGTGATTGCTAGGATGCTTTTAAGAGTATTTTGTATTTGTATTGTTTTTACCTATATTCATTGTTGTACATCATTATCACATTTGATTTAGTCAGCAAGTCTCCATTTTTAATGTTTTTTCATAATGTTTTCTACAACACACTATAGCAGCCCTGCATATGAATTAGATACCACAACCACAATGGGGGTATATCCCTTTAAGGCAGATAACAATTAACTGACCATGTTTAACCAATATCTATGATTAATGGGGTCTATATAAGTTAAGAAGACCCCCACCATTTTACATTTTGAGCCTGAGGAAGCCGTCGAGAACGGCGAAACGCGTTGCTCTAATTCACCACATCATTTTGGACGTTGGAGGCATCCGTAGCAAGTGGAAGCGGACTGCAGTCACAGCCGCGTCAGAAGTTTCCATCACTTCTGAATCCGGATACGGAAGACAGCGCAGCTGGAAGGCGACCTGCAGCCACGCTGATCGGAGTGCCACGGGGTGCTCTAAACATTATTCTGTGAGTCTTTTGTTCTGTTTAAATGTTTAATAAAACGCTCATTTAATTGAAGACTGTAACTGACGCCCTGCTATCATTTTACCCCACGCATCCCCGTTTCCTGAATCGGGGAGGGGGGAGGATTGGAACGTGTGAGGGAAGGGGAACCACCAGCAATTACTTTGCCCGCAAGCAGCTGATTATACGTTGCCACGGGAAGTACCACGGACGGGTCCATCAGACAACCCCACATTATTCTCTCCCAGGATTGAGCTTACACATGGCCGTGTAAGTAGTGTATGATTATTTTTTCTAAAACCCCCCCCTTTCATCTGAACAACATTTGGGCTAAGAAGTGGATACCAGGAACAAGATACCCTTACACATATGTGCTCACACAGGGCCGTGTGAGTATTGGATTACAATATACCGTCATTTCGTCACCCCACCTTTATTAAACAGCTAGAAATGCTATGAAGTCATCTTAGTAATGTTAATATAGGTCCATCTAATCCTTTGCTCCCCCTTTTTCCTTTTCGTTCTACAGTACACTATTGCATGGTCACTGAAAATATCAGCAAGGATGCCAGCGGATTGGATTCTGCTTGGGTTTGAGGAGAGAATCCAGTCTAGCAAGGAATGATTATGTGATTTCAGGTTTATTCGTGTGGGTTGGGAAATGAGTTGCGATAGGTTAAGTGACTTGAGTTGTATCTGGATTTTGTGGTTTTTAGGGTCAAGCCAATTGGAGTTGAAATCCCCAAGAACTAGCAGCTCACTCTTCTCATTCAGAGAGGAAATGGAGCCAAGAAACTGGGTGATATCAGTCGGGGATTGTAGAAGGGCTTTAGAGGGGCGGTAGATGCCAGCAAGCAAGATGGTCTTAGAAAAGGGGAGGCAGATTTTGCCAACTAGAATTTCAAAAGAGGGTGGGCTTCGGGGGCAATTTAACATTGTAAATTGTAAGGTGTCTGCAATATAAAATAACACCCCTCCTCCTCTCTTTGACCTATCTCTCCTAGCATCCCTGAATGGCGATATTTGCATCGGGGGTTTTAGGGGTTAGCCATGTTTCTGTAAGAACGATGGCTTTGGGTTTATGCATAAGGCACCATGCCCTTAGTTCGTCCAGTTTGGGCAGCAGGCTCCGGATATTTATATGGGCGACAGATAGATAGATATAGATATGTATGTGTGTATATGTGTATATATATATATATATATATATATATATATACACACACATACATATCTATATCTCTATATATATAGATATATATATATAGAGATAGATAGAAAAAGAGAGATGGCGCCACCTAAATCCAATCTAACCAGGCAAATATGATGAAATGAATTGCTATAAATAACTAAATATTAAAAAATGTAAAAAACACATATGAAAAAATAATAAAAAACGATAATTAATAGTGTCCAGATACAAATCAAAATCCAACGCCAAACGCTGTCCAATAGTCTTTGCAGCCTGAATGCAGGGGGTAACAACTCCCTCCAAGATATCTACAGAAAAAACAAACAAAAAACAGGCGCACTCATAGCGTATTAAGGTTTACAAATTTATATGGGGTAGGATGTATAAAAATGCACACTCGCAAACATAGGGAAAATAAAAGCATTCATGAGTAATACTCAATCGCCAGCCCAGGTGCAGGATACGTCCGCTCCAACACCGTCTGATGTAGATGTACACAGCAACTCTGCAGTTCTGTTCCAAATAACGGAGCAAATGGAGGGTGACTCCCTGCTTCCAGCCCTTCGTTTCCGCAATGAGCTCCCAGAGGTAATCTTGCGAGGGTTAGTGATGTTACGGAGCAAGTAGAGGTTAACTCTGTGCTTCCAGCCCTTCGCCACCGCAATGAACTCCTGGCGGCAATCTCGCGAGAGCTCGCGACGTCATTGGGTTAACCGGGTAGGCTATGGCGATCCCCACACAGATGTCGGGGGTAAAGATCTCAATACAATAAAAAGTCCCATGTATCGGAGTGGCAAATAAACAGTAAAACAGGACAATATATAAAAAAAATTAGGCCCTACGTGTTTCATCTCATACTGAGACTTCTACGTTAATTCAGATGATAGTTAGCAGTTTCTTAGTCACTAGATTTTGTGTCGGCTGTACTTTATTGAAGTCTGCCACTTGGCCTTCATTATATACTTAAAAAAACATTACTGCTTTAGCAGTGTTTTATTTAAAAGCACTGAATTTGTTTTGGCTCACTTACAAAGACCTGTTTCCTGTCGAGTGCTGGCTTTTTCTAGTGTTCCTTTGCTACTATTTCTGAAAACACATACAATTATGACTGTAATTGGAAAGAAATTGCATTAGTTTCAGCTTTAGAACAGTATATCACATTTTCCCATTTAATTGTTATAAGTTAATATTTAGTATGCAAATACTAATGCGTTTTAAATAGTGAGAAAAACATTCCACCAGTTGTTTATAGAGTCTGGAAGGAAGCAGTTTTCTAAATGATGGATGTATCTATTGTTTTTCCAATTGTGGCTCAGTATTGGCAGAAAGTACCAGTTGAATCATTGGATTTGTAACGCAAGCAACATGGATGCAGCCGACATCTTTTTAAAGCCGCAACGCTACATTGCCCCCCCTTTTTGTTTCTTATTTTTATATGTGAAGCATGTGACAGTGTGCAAGTCATAAGGGTAAATGCGGGCACACTGTAAAATTGCAAAAATACTCTATCCACAGGGGCACCCAAGGTCCCAAAAGATCAGCCGTAAAGATGAAAATGAGATGGGCACACAGACTTGCTTGTAATCAAAATGTATAGTGCCAAGAATTGCAATGTTTCGGCTGTGTGAACCAGCCTTTATCAATGTGAGGGCTCACCTAGCTGATTCACACTGCCGAAACGTTGAAATTCTTGGCACAATAAATTTTGATTACAAGCAAGTCTGTGTGCCCATCTCATTATCTTTACATTGTATAAATCTACATTCTTATCTAAACTGGCAGTCGTTTAGCGCTCCTGTTATAAATCTGTCAAAATCCTGATTGTGTGACTAACATAATGGCTGCCTTCTAACTTTGTGCTGCAGTCTGTGAAATATGCTGCAGCTGACATGTAACATTATATTACTAAGTGTAACACATTATTGTTGCAGATTCCAGAGTAATCCAGAATCTACTGTTTGGAGCATAGCAACAGCTCTGTTTGTGATACTTTGTTCCCAAAAGGCAGAGCTCGATCAGGTCTGTCAGAGCCTGTTTCAAAAGAGGAAGCAGATATGAGTTTCTAAATGGTTGCTGTAGCAACAAAGCATGATCAGTACATTAAACAATGTTTTAAAAAATGACATCAGGAGTTAATGCAGATTGTATTACCTAATACTACATAACTGATTTATTTTAAAAATCATATAGATTTTGCTGTTTTAAAGCATCTCAACCATTTTACTTAACCGCTTTTATTTAAAAAATCTGATCCTGCTTACATGAGATTGTATTGTATGTCTTTATTTATATAGCGCCATAAATGTACCTAGCGCTTCACAGTAGTAATACATGTTGTAATCATATAAATAATAGGTCATGGGAATAAGTGCTTCAGACATAAAAGTAACATTAAGGAAGAGGAGTCCCTTCTCCGAGGAGCTTACAATCTAATTGGTAGGTAGGGGAACATATAGAGACAGTAGGAGGGAATTCTAGTAAGTGCGTCTGCAGGGGGCCAAGCTTTATGTATCATGTGTCCAGGATTATCCACAGTGCTATTCATATGCTTCTTTAAGCAAATGGGTCTTAAAGGTGGATAGAGAGGATGCTAGTCGGGTATTGAGAGGAAGGGCATTCCAGATGTGCGGGGCAGAAAGTGAGAAAGGTTTAAGGCGGGAGAGAGCTTTAGATACAAAGGGGGTAGAAAGAAGACATCTCTGAGAAGTATGCAAGAGTCGGGATGGTGCATGGCGAGAAATTAGGGCTGAGATGTAAGGAGGGGCAGAAGAGTGTGAAGGAGAATTGAGTGTGAGATAAGGGATTTGATCGGAAGCCAGGAGACGGAATTCAGGAGGGGAGACGCGGAGACAGATTTAGGAAAGAGTAGAGTGATTCTGGCAGCAGCGTTTAAGATAGATTGTAAGGGAGACAGGTGAGAGGCAGGAAGGCCGGACAGCAGGAGGTTGCAGTAATCAAGACGAGAGAGAATGAGGGCCTGAGTCAGAGTTTTAGCAGTCGAGCAACAGAGGAAAGGGCGTATCTTTGTGATATTGCGGAGGAAAAAGCGGCAAGTTTTAGAAATGTTTTGAATGTGAGAGGAGAATGAGAGAGAGGAATAGAGTGTGACCCCTAGGCAGCGTGCTTGGGCTACTAGGTGAATGATCGTATTTCCAACAATAATGTGGAAGGAGGTAGTAGGGCCAGGTTTGGAAGGAAGTATAAGGAGCTCTGTTTTTGCCATGTTGAGTTTCAGTCGGCGGATGGCCATCCAGGATGATATTCCAGAGAGGCATTCAGAAACTTTGGTCTGTATAGCAGGTGTAAGGTCAGGGGTTGAAAGGTAAATTTGTGTCTCGTCAGCATAGAGGTGATATTTAAACCCAAAAGATGTGATTTGGTCAATTAGAGAGAGTGTGTAAAGAGAAAAGAGAAAGGGTTCCAGGACAGAGAGATCAATAGTGGAGGAGGTGTTGGCAAAAGAGACACAAAGTACGATGGGAGAGGTAAGAGGAGATCCAGGATAGAGCTTAGTTCCGAATACCAAGAGTATGGAGAAGGAGAAGAGGGTGGTCCACAATGTCAAATGCTGCAGAGAGGTCGAGTAATATGAGCAGAGTGTAATGACCTCTGTCTTTGGCAGCATGGAGGTCGTCAGTTATTTTAGTGAGGGCTGTTTCAGTAGAGTGAGCAGTGCGAAGCCAGATTGTAGAGGGTCTAGAAGAGAATAGGTGTTGAGAAAGTGTAGCAATTGAGAGAATATAAGACGTTCAAGGAGTTTGGAGGCAAAAGGCAGGAGGGAGACGGGTAGATAGTTAGGACAGGTAGGGTCAAGCTTGCTGTTTTTGAGTAAAAGTATAACGGTTGCATGCTTGAAGGAGGATGGAAAGGTATCAGAGTAGAGGGAAGAGTTAAAAATCTGTGTGAGCATAGGGATTATAGAAGGAGTAAGAGGTTTTAGGAGATGGGAGGGAATGGGATCAAGAGGGCAAGTGGTAGAGGGAGAAGAGGAGATCAGCAGTGACACATCCTCCTCCGAGATAGCGGAAAAAGAGTCAAGAAAGGCAGGAGGAGAGTTGGGAAGCGGTGTGGGATGGGAGGAGGCAACAGATGGGATGTTCTGACGTATGGATTCCACCTTTTCTTTAAAAAAAGTCAGCAAAGTCCTGAGGTGAGATGGAGGAAGAAGAGGAGGCAGCCAAGGGAGGGTTCCATGAGGGAGGAGCGTAAAGTGGAATCAAAAGCTGGTAGGTTAATATAGCGCAGGTCTCTGCAAAAACGAGATGGAGATGGAGAGAAGCGAGAGACAGAAAATGAGATGAGGTGATGTCAGAGAGAGGAAAGGGGGAAATGGAGAAATCAGAGAGAGAAAAGTTTTTAGTGAAAACCAAGTTTAGGTAGTGGCCATCCTTGTGGGTGCTGGCTTCAGTCCACTGTTGAAGGCCAAAAGACGAGGTTAGAGAGAGAAAGCGGGAAGCCCAAGGGAGAGAGTGGTCATCAATGTGGCAATTGAAGTCCCCAAGGAGAAGAACAGGGGAGTCTGAGGACAGAAAGAAAGAGCCAGGATTCAAAATGAGAGAGAAAGGCAGAAGGGGAATGAGTAGCGGTAGGTGGGCGATAGATGACCGCCACGTGGACAGGGAGAGGAGAGAAGATCTGGTCTGTGTGAACCTCAAAGGAGGGAAAAGCAAGAGAGGGAGGAATAGGAAGGGTTCGGTAACGGCAGAGAGGAGAGCAGCAGCCCCACGCCTCCACCCTTGCCATCAGTGCGTGGAGTGTGGGAGAAGGAAAGGCCCCCATAGGAGAGGGCAGCTTCCAGAGCAGAGTCAGACTTGGCGAGCCAGGTCTCAGTTGTAGTAAATAGAAGCAGAGAGTTAGAGAGAAAGAAGTCATGCACAGAGTTGGAAAGGGAGCGAGCATTCCAAAGAGAGGAACTTGTTGGAAAGGGAGCGAGCATTCCAAAGGGTACAAGAGAATGGGAGAGAGGAGGGAGGGTGGCAGGGGATGGGTATGAGGTTGGAGGGGTTGACACCAGAAGGAGTAGAAGTTGCATGTGGGAGGCGAGGACGAGAGCAAGTAGAAATAAGGCAGGGACCAGGATTGGGAGAGATATCCCGAGAAGCATGGATAGAAAGAGAATGTGTGAGGAGGATTTGGAGGGGTGTGTTTTAGTGCAGGGGGTATAGCTGTGGGTTGTCAGAGGGCGCAGGTAAGAAAGGAGTTCATGTGAACTGAGAAGTGGTGAAGAAAGGAGAGATGAAGATATATGAATAGAGTTAGAGACATAAGGAGGCTGGTGGAAGGAAGTGCATCGTTTGAAAAGAAGTGAGGTCACAGCAAATATAAAAAGTAAAGGTGGCATCACAGCAATCGTTAAGTGCTGAGATGTGTAGTCTGGGATGATATCCTCCTTTCCAGCGTAGATCAAATGCAGGAATCAGAAGCAGTAGGTGTTGTCCACTTTTCCACTTCTTTTTGAATTTCCTTTTGAAACTTCACCACTACTTAAAAGCATTTCTGCTTAAGAGCATGGCTGCAGGCAGCAATGGCTGCTGTGAGTTTACTTATATACTTTTACAAAGTCACCTGGCTGGCCCAACCAACTTTATTAGCACATGTGAGGGATGTTAAAGCAAATGGTTTTTCTAAGATGGGTTTTAAATATTAATTGTCCAGAAGGGTTAAAATTGTGTTCTCCGCAGAGATCATTGCGGTGTAAGGCTGCGCTTACAGTGCCGGAGACAGCGACGCCGCGTCAAAACAAATGCATTGCCGCTGTCGCGTGCGCTTAAAGTAAGCGTGACGCGACGGCTTGGTCACTTCAATTTGATTTTTCCAGCGACCGCAGCCTGAGGTCGCCGCCAGCACTATAAGCGTAGCGCAGTATTTACAACAGTAGCAGTAGAAGCTACTGTACAAATTTTTTAACAATAGAAAAAAATGCTCAGGAGGCTAGAAACTAAAATGTTATGAGTAAAGCTCTTATAGATTCCTTGCGGGTGGGACTGCTGCTTTTAATGCAGGAGAAAGCACATGAACTCGCTTAGTTCTTAAACAAATTCTATTTGAACTTCTATTACCCCAAAAAACAATAGATATTCTGTAGATAAGTTGAGCATCATTCAAAAGTTTCATCTGTTTTCCACAAATAAGGTGATATATTCCACACGTACTTTTATATGCAATAGACAGTGTCTTGTTCATGAGATTTTTGAGAGAATCTTATAATGAAAATCTTATCTAAACGAAATTGAAATGCACATTTACTTTAAAGGTACATTCTCACACAGTCGTCCAGTTGAATTTCTTAGTTGCCTCTGAATTGGGAAGTATTTGTCAAGTGATTTTTAACCCTTATCCCACACAGTGACATCACACAAATGGTAGCAGCTAGAGGAAATCAACTCCCTCCCAGGTCTTAATTATATATAAAAAAAAAAAATGCCCTGATAAGACGCCTGAAATTTGGCAGTAGAATTAGTTCACACTAGTGTTGGACCGGGTCCTACTTAAAAAAAAAAAAACAGGTACCCGACCAAAATCACATGATCTACCCGGCCAGGTACCCAGTTGGCACCTACCTGAGGGTGGAGGAAGACGGCGGCAACATCTAGGCAGGTCAGCAGAGGACCTGTGGCGGTGGCAGCATCAGCAGTCTGTGTTCAGCCCGCGCAGGAGCTGCAGGACTCTATAGCAATATGAGCTGGGGAACCATGTGACAGGAGCAGGAGCAGAAGCGTTCCTGGAGCGTTCCTGTTGGAGTCCTGCAGCTCCCGCACGGGCTGAACACAGATTGCTGATGCTGCCACCGCCACAGGACCTCTGCTGACCTGTCTAGATGTCGTCACGGACTTCCTCACGGGTCTTCCTCGCCTTCCATCGCTGACAGCAGGTAAGTAATGATGTATTTTTCAGCTACCCACATTACCCGGCGCCGGGCCCACTTCTCCGTTGCCGGGTCCGGGTAATTTCCGGGTAGCTGAAAATCCGCTGGGTACCTGGTAATTACGGGTACTCGGTACATCACTAGTTCACACTTGTTCTCAGTGGGATTGACCCTTGAATACTTGGTACATTTTGGCAGAGCGCCCAGATGTCCGGTAAAACAACTAAAGAAGCTAATTTTGCATAACTTGTGAACTTTGGCAAAAATGTTGAACATGACTAGCAGGGTTTTTATATGTATTCTACTATAAAGTGCTACTATTTAGATCTTTGGAACTATGTACCAGTTTACCACTGCAACTATGAAAATATATTGATCCTAAACATCAGACCAGGGACGGTTTGATGGCAGTGCCATCGGCGCCCCACAACAATTAAACTGATTGCCTGGGGAGAGCGCAAGGTCTCTGTAAATCTCTTCTCTTGTCCGGCGGCATCTCCTCCTGCCATGATGCTACATGATATTGCATTACCGTGACGCCGTATGGCACTACATCACATGACGCAGATACGTCATGATGCTGCGTCGTCTGAGGAGGAGATGCTGCAGCGGATAAGGTAGGAGACCCCGCAAAGCCCCAGTGCACCGAGCCCCATTAAAGTCCCCAACCGACTCGACTCTGATGATGATACACAGTAAAACTTGAAATGAACATATATGCTAATAGAACAACAATATGGTTGATTTGCTTTTATATGTAGGTATTTTAAAATTAAGATTAGAAATATGTTAAAATGAAAAGCATTTCAAAGTGAACCTTTTTCCCCCGAACACGATCCTGAATGACAATACAAGGTTTATTACCATTTCCACTGGGCTTTCTATTGTATAAATAGCAACTAGTCCTCTACATTGTAATTATTCATCAAAATGAAAAATTGAATTTTCTTGTTGGCACATTGGGAGTCTGTGTATGCCAAGGTATTTGTTAAATAATATATTAAGACCATATGCTTTGAGAACACATTTTAACTTCACAGCACATATACTACAAGCAAATCAGTATAATCATAAGATTGAACATTTGGACTGAGGTCTAAGGCTTGTTATTTAGTGCGGGCGTGCACGTGGCATGCACATTTAGTTAATATAGTGCACGCGGCTCTGATGTCATAGGGTCAGGCCACGCTGTGATTGGCCATGCTGTGATCGCAGCACGGAAATACAAATTTCTTGTATTTTCCCAGATCTGACGCACCAACGCTCATGGCCGTGCGCGCGCGTGCCTGAAGTATAGCAATTGCAGGGTCATGCCCTGCAATTATCATTGACGCGTGCGCACTATATTACAGCTCTAAGGCAGCGGTTATAGTGACGGCGACTCAACGTCGCGTCAATACACATGCATTGCTGCCGCGAATGTGTGCTTATACTAAGCGCAGAGCGACAGCTTGGTCGCGATCGCTGGAAGTCATCTCAATTTGATTTTTCCAGGGACCGCAGCCTGACGTCGCGTCGCCGCCACTATAAGCGTAGCCTAAAGAAGATAGCTTGAAACATGGCAAGATAATTGGAGAAATATGAGTTTATACTACAATTAATACTTTTGTAGGTAGATGTTCTTACATTATATAGGTGAAGAAGAGCTTAGGCAATTTCGTAGATTAAATAGAAAGCATTTCCCTTAAACGTGATGTTTAAAGCCAGTCAACTCCTATTTATTAGCAACTATATTTAGAAGTCAACAAAAGTCATTGACATAATGGAACACCTTAATTTTATTGTCATTTCTTTTACATCTTCGTTTCTATATGAACTACAATGTGGTGTTTCATATTCAAGCTTTAAGAAATGTATAGTATCCTTTCTTTCCTTTTGTCCGATAAAGGCTCAGAATGAACTCTCATCACCAATATTACACTTGATACTTGATTATAGGAAATATATCAATTAGTGGATACACTAGAATCCTGATCTTCATTAGTATTATTCCATTTCACCTTTTGAAATGCAAATATATTAATAACGTATTTTTCTCTTACCCCAGATGTGTGCTAGATCTGTGACCGCACTATGCATTGTACTTGTAGATGTGATGTTGTCCTCCGCAATCCTGCGTGATCATGCAGGGAAAGACTAGCAGTAGACAATCATGTTTCAGGGAAGGGGTTGTGGGTTACCCATTTCAACTGATCGAACTTTCAGACCACATACACCTTCGACATATTGATATTCTCTGTGCAACTGTATTCAAATGGCAATGGTGCCTCCTTCAGAGGTTGTTGTGCTTGTCATGCATCTAACTCCTTCAGGCCCAGTTATACTTGTGAGTAAATGTCTGCTTAGTGTATAGGAGACACCCTTCTATTTATATTATAATACCTTCAGCTGTGAACCAATACAGATGCAATCGGGTAATTCATTGATCAAGCTCTGGAGCAATTTATCAGCGGACAGATTTGAATCCTGCCCTAATTCATGTTTTAGTATCGGAGCAGAGACCTCATGCACCTCACACTGTGAGGCACATTCTTTAAGCAAGTCTGGGGTTCTGGAGCACAGCTCACTGTAGCAAGATCTAGAAGGTGGTGACAATAATAGACAGATGTTTCTATGTAGAAAGTGTTCCTGTGGAGGCTGCACATTGACAACATTGAGGCTGCACTGGCCCTCCATGTTGCTGGCACGTGGTATCCACAGTTTTATGCTATTGTAAATTTGATTCATCCTAAATTATCAAAATAAATTTAAAAAGATATATATTATTTAAATAGAATTAATTCCTTCAGAGACACAGGCAGAGTAGTCTCTCTTTTTAAAAATAAATATGAGCAGCGATCTCAAAAAATTGTAAAAATAGTTGACAACTTCTTAACCATGGAAGAAGACAGATTTTCTCTTTAAGGTTTTTTTTTACATTATTCATCAACAGTTTTCACTTTGGCGACAATGGTACAAGATTTGTCTGACACACACATTCCCAGCTAGCTCAAACTCCTACACCCACCACATCATGAATATATATTTATGCCAAAATGAGTGCTCCTGACGTGGCAAATGTATACAACAAAAGACGGGTGCCCAATGCTACATCAAATTGACAAAACATAAATTGTAATAAGTATAAAGTCTAAATACTTCAATCATAATAGTACTTACTTGGTTATTTAGTTAAACCCTTTGGCCAAAGCTTCGTAAGCCTGCATACCAAACGTCAAGGTATAACCAGAATGCAGGTCCTAACACTAAAACTGTGAACCCTTCCTTTTACCTCTATGAGGGGAAGGAACTGCAGTGAGTCCTGTCCATTCAGCAAAATGCCAGAACCTCCCAAGTTAAAAAGGTGGGGAGGGGTGAGTTTTGGGGGGAGGTGCCACCTACCTCCATTTAACTGTTACCAGTCAGAAATTGATTAACACACACACATTCCCAGCTAGCTCAAACTCCTACACCCACCACATCATGAATATATATGTATGCCAAAATGAGTGCTACTGAGCGTGGCACATGTATAGAACAAAAGACAGGGCCCAATGCTACATCAAATTGACAAAACATATATAGTGATAAGTTAAATGGAGGTAGGTGGCACCTCCCCCCAGAGCTCACCCCTCCCCATCTTTTTAATTTGGGAGGTTCTGGCATTTTGCTACATTTTAGAAAGGTGTTTGATACTGTCCCACATAGACAGATAAACAAGTTGCCATACTTGGAATTTTACTCTAAGGTGGTTTAATGGATAAGATTGGTATCTGTACTGGGACTGGCGCTCTTAAACATTACAAATTGTCTAGGAGATAAACTATACCCTTTTGCAGAGGAGAGTAAGAGCTACAACAGTGTTGACACTCCAGTGACATTAAACAAAATGAACATTGATTTAGGAAGTTTAGAGAAATGGTTAAACTACAATTTAAAGCAGCAATCCCATGTGGGATTTTGTCAAACATATTTATTTGACTTTTTTTTCTACATAATTGGAGTCAAGGGTCCTCCGGTACTGAACTGCTTTATTTTTAGTGCTGTGCCACCGCCTCCCCTGTTCCCCATATAATTGACGTTGTACTTGCCGATGCTCCATCCATGGAAATTATGGCTGCCAAATCTCGCCAGTCTCGGGCCAGTAGGAAGCAACAACACATTACATTGCAGCTTCCTTATTGACCCAATAGTGGTAGCCGCATTGAAATCTCCTTATGAGCCCCGGTGCTGAAAGTAGTAATCATTTGGGAAGCCTGGGTCCCCAGAACTGAAAGTAGAGTGGTTCAGCAGCGGAGGACCCCTAAGAACTATTCTTCAAAAAAAGCAAAGCGAGATATGAAATAAAGTTATTGTTATTACATGATGTTCCCTCCACTTCATTAGAGCATCTGGCGTGCCGGTCGTTACATTCAAGGAACGTCACAAAGCCAGAAAAATGGTTAAACATGACTACCACTCTGTTTGCTTTTGGTCCTCTGTAGTACAGCACCTTTAAACTGAGGAGCACCAGGGATCTTCTGAAAGGCATAGCACTTAATTGGTGCTAACAAGTTTGTGACTGCTTGAACAAGAGACAAATTATAAAAATATTATTTGCCTGGCGTTATACTCATTATACCCTTATACTGAAATTTCAGATCACTTGGTTATATACATTATATATATATATATATATATATATATATATATATATATATATATATATATATAAAAACCATAATACTGAGTTAAGTTATGGTGAGTAAAAAAAGTGACAAAACCCCTCCACAGGAAAGCAAATATGCAAATATAACTGTATGCTCATCTGCATGTCTTAGGCCCAGAATCCCTTGCTGCAGTGGAAGTGCTGTATGCTGGGTGATAATGGAGAAAGGCGGGGTTGCAGACCTGCCTAAGACATGCAGATGAGCATACAGTTATATTTGCATATATATATATATATATATATATATATATATATATATATATATATAAATATAAAAGAAGAAAAAAAGCGCCAAATCCTAGTGCATTACTGTGCAAAAATCGATATATTTAATTCCCAAAAATCTCAATAAAAATGAACTCACAAACATAAAACAATTAAAAGCATTGTATGAGATATACTCATGCTCCTAGGACCAGGAAACGCTGCTCTGCTACTGCTCTGCTGCTGTAATCACTACGTGACTCCACTGGATCAGAATGCTGCCTCCGTTGTTCACCGCCTGCAGGAACTGACGTATCAGGCACTCCGCGATGGTCTCTCACCGGGTACACACCACCAGATGCTCCTTGGTTCCCACCGGGGACAGTAGATGCCGCGGACCAGCGGATGACGTCACGGGAGTTGTACTGGACACCGGATCGGTAGAAATTCGTAGCAGTTCAGTGGCAAGCGTTTGTGAAAGTCCACTGCACACCTTCCCTACGCGTTTCGTCAGATTAACTGACTTCTTCAGGGGATGGGCTCTGGGTATGTGGTGTAGCATAATATATACCCCCCCGAGTCCAATTAGCTTGATTAATTAGTAGGCAAACAGTGTGTGGGCAATCTGCATGACTAGCAGAACAAATTATGTGCACATATGAACACCCAATGTTGAATCTCCATTAGTAGATACTTGCCAACACACAATGATGTTAATGAAATGAATAACAATTATACAATTAAATAATTAAAAAATTAATTAAAACAAACTTGCAGTTGATGTCCTTTTCTATTTTTTAGTTAAGCGGACTACAAGGGTATATCTAAAGATATCAAAAGGATATACTTGCCAATCTACATTGACATGAATGAAGTTAGTAACAGTTATACATATCAATTATTATAACAAACTTGCAGTTGATGTCCTTTTCTTGTTTAGTTAGACGGACTACAAGGGTATATCTAAAAGATATCTTAAATACCCCATTTTATATAGATATCTTAAATACCCCATATCTTTTAGATATACCCTTGTAGTCCGTCTACGGACTACAAGGGTATATCTAAAAGATATCTTAAATACCCCATTTTATATAGATATCTTAAATACCCCATATCTTTTAGATATACCCTTGTAGTCCGTCTACGGACTACAAGGGTATATCTAAAAGATATCTTAAATACCCCATTTTATATAGATATCTTAAATACCCCATATCTTTTAGATATACCCTTGTAGTCCGTCTAACTAAACAAGAAAAGGACATCAACTGCAAGTTTGTTATAATAATTGATATGTATAACTGTTACTAACTTCATTCATGTCAATGTAGATTGGCAAGTATATCCTTTTGATATCTTTAGATATACCCTTGTAGTCCGCTTAACTAAAAAATAGAAAAGGACATCAACTGCAAGTTTGTTTTAATTAATTTTTTAATTATTTAATTGTATAATTGTTATTCATTTCATTAACATCATTGTGTGTTGGCAAGTATCTACTAATGGAGATTCAACATTGGGTGTTCATATGTGCACATAATTTGTTCTGCTAGTCATGCAGATTGCCCACACACTGTTTGCCTACTAATTAATCAAGCTAATTGGACTCGGGGGGGTATATATTATGCTACACCACATACCCAGAGCCCATCCCCTGAAGAAGTCAGTTAATCTGACGAAACGCGTAGGGAAGGTGTGCAGTGGACTTTCACAAACGCTTGCCACTGAACTGCTACGAATTTCTACCGATCCGGTGTCCAGTACAACTCCCGTGACGTCATCCGCTGGTCCGCGGCATCTACTGTCCCCGGTGGGAACCAAGGAGCATCTGGTGGTGTGTACCCGGTGAGAGACCATCGCGGAGTGCCTGATACGTCAGTTCCTGCAGGCGGTGAACAACGGAGGCAGCATTCTGATCCAGTGGAGTCACGTAGTGATTACAGCAGCAGAGCAGTAGCAGAGCAGCGTTTCCTGGTCCTAGGAGCATGAGTATATCTCATACAATGCTTTTAATTGTTTTATGTTTGTGAGTTCATTTTTATTGAGATTTTTGGGAATTAAATATATCGATTTTTGCACAGTAATGCACTAGGATTTGGCGCTTTTTTTCTTCTTTTATTTTTCTATGCAGGTGGAGAGGGAGTTCGTTGTGCCCTTTGAAAGAAGCTGCCTGTCTGTCCTATTAGTGCTACTGTTACTCCCCAATCATTGGACTTAATTTGTAATTTGAGAAAGGTCTCACTGGGGGACCGAAACGTCGGTTTATGTGTCTTTTTCAATACAAAAACTTGTTATCAAACTTACCAGAGTGCTGTCTCCTGATCTAGTGCTTCAAACTGTATCGTATGGTTTATATATATATATATATATATATATATATATATATATATATATATATATATATATATATATATTTATTTATTTCCCTATGTGATTGTGATTACCATCTGAGGGTTTATTTTAACTGGCTTTAACAGGATGAGGCGTTTGGGATATGATCCTTTCAGCTTCTTATTTGATTTGGGGAATGACTGCAATGCAATCAGATTGCAGTTGGTTTTGATAATTTGGGACCTGTGTCATTAATAACCAATACTGTACCAAAGCTGTGCGCAAGCGGGAAGACTATAGAGCATATTACAAATGCGTTATTTACATCAGTTATGCACGTATATGACGATTGCAGTACAGTACATGCATCGGTAAGTGGGAAAAGGTAGTGCTTCACTTTAAGGACATTTTCACTTTACATACATGCTCCGGTCACATTGCGTACGTTAATGCGGGGTATGCCTGTACAGGCATACCTCGCTTTAAGTACACTCACTTTAAGTACACTCGCGAGTAAGTACATATCGCCCAAAAGGCAAACGGCAGCTCACGCATGTGCCTGTCATCACGTCCTGAACAGCAATACCGGCTCCCTGCCTGTACCGAAGCTGTACGCAAGCGGGGAGACTATAGAGCCTGTTACACATGTCTTATTTACATCAGTTATGCACGTATACAACGATTGCAGTACAGTACATGCATCGATAAGTGGGAAAAGGTAGTGCTTCACTTTAAGTACATTTTCGCTTTACATACATGCTCCGGTCCCATTGCGTACGTTAATGCGGGGTATGCCTGTATATTATTTATGACTATTAAGGGTTGCCTCAAATATTGTGTCTTTGTATAGTCTAATATGTCATCGTTGGAACAATTGGTGGCTGTTAGGAAGTGAAGTTAGCATGAGATACCATACGGATTCATGTATAATTACATGATGGGGCTTACTCCCAAGAGCACGAGATTAACTTGCCTTGGCTAATTACAGTATGTACACTGAGTGAGTGTGAAGGGTGAATTATGTAGTGAATCAAAGCGTAATCAAATGCTGACATCACTGTATTATATAACTCGGCTTCTGTATGTCAAGATGACGCAGTTTGCCCCATAACTGTAAAAAAATGATGATTTTGCTTCAATTTTTGCTGCCAGCAAATCCGTGAAACCTCTTTACGTTTTTTTCATCTGATACCGATTTCTTTTGCACAGAGATTTGTAGATTTAACCCTTAGGCTGCCCTTATGATGTACACGGAACATTATTTTATATTTGCTCATTTTCTCGTCACTTGTCGCCGTTTGGGACTACATGATCGTTACCCTAAGTCAGGAGTGACCAACTCCCGTTCTCCATGGCCACCAACAGGTTCAATGACTGATTGAGCCACCTGTGCTGAAGCAGGTGTAGCCAGGTCACCCTTTGCCCCCTGTGACCCCCGCGGGAGCCTCCGTGGGCACAAGCGATGCCGGGTACTGCCGGAGGCCAGCGGCAGACCCAACGGCCATCCCAAGGGTGGGGGCCGTTGCAGGGAGCGGTGCGCTGTCTCCGCGAGCAGGCCGGTTGCCGGGGACGCGATCGGGCCGTTGCTAAGGCCGCGGTCGCGTCTCTAAGGTCCCGGCGGCCGGCGAGGAGAGCGTCGCCATTACGCAACCACTCGCGCATGCGCAGTGATCGCGCGAGTGTAGGAGTAAGCCGAGATAGTCGCGCATGCGCAGAAGATCGCGCGAGGGCAGGGAACAGTTGCGTGAGGGCAGGGAAGGCGCAGGAGAGTCGCGCGAGAGTAGGGATAGATAGTGAGAGGTTGTGGCGGCCATTAGGGGTTAGTGTAGGTGCAGGAAAGGCGCGCACGCGGCCCCAATGTAAGTACAGCCTCCACGGGACTACAATTCCCATGAGGCTTAGGGCCAAGCACATCAGGTGCTTCATAGGAGCCAATAGGGCTGCAGGACTGCCCTGGAGGAAAGGATACATTTCGCGGGCTTGCACCACGCTAGTCAGTCAGCGGAGGGACCCTGTGAGGGAAGGAGGTAGGGTACAGGAGAGAGGGACTCCCCTGTATTAGGCCAGCACCCCCTTTAGTCCAGGATAGCTCAGCTCCCCAGTAAGGTGAGTGTTGCCAGGGGCAGCCCTCAGATAGGGACCCTGCCACTTACATTAGTGGGAGCTGAGAGAAGGAAGTCTGCAGTTATAGAGTTGGAGTCAGGGAGCTGTTAGGGAAGTAGGGTGTAGGGAGCGAGTGCAGCTTCTGCCCCATATAGGTACCTACACTCCAGGTAGACCCCAACTCCCCACTAGTTGGGTGGGTAACTGTTGAGGAAGGTAATAGAGAGTTGGAGCTAGGGAGCTGTGAGGGAAGAAGGGTGCGGGGAGTGAGAGCAGCTCCTGCACCCCATAGGTACCCACACCCCAGGTAGGCCCCAACCCCCCCACTAGTGTAGTGGGTTAAGTACTGAGGGAGGCCCAAGATAGGGACGCTGCCCTTAGTGTTGTTAGAGTGCTGCATTGTCAGGGTCACAGCGAGCAGTGCTGTGAGGTCTGATAGGCAGGCACCTTGTTGCGCAGCACGTTGGCTGCAGCCTCCAGTGAGTTACAGCTTTCTGCGGTAGGCGCTGGGACTAGTCAGAGAGTAGTGGGTCTGGAGAAGGGCTATAGCTGTTCTAGTCACCTTGAGGTAGCGCTAGGGGTAGGATGCCTGAAGGGATAGCCTGTTAACGAGGTCAGGAATTCTGGAGAGGATCTGCACTAGGCTAGCCAACAGTAGGTAGACACCCAAGTACTGCATGGAAGAGTACTCTAGTCCATTCCAGATCACTTACCGAAGGGACTTGGGTAGTTGGGGGAGTGGGGCAGGTCATTACCCCCTGCAGGCCCTAGGAGTTCCCCAAGCCACTACAGGTTGCTGTACTACAGGGACAGGCCCTAGGTTAGGGTTCCTGTCACGTTAGTACCATTTATATAGATAGGGACACAGCGGCTGCTGCTGTTCCTGTGGAAGCGGTTGGACCCACGTTGGGGTCCTCAGAGACGATTCCAGAGTGGGACCGCCCTAGCGGTCCGCACGTGCAAGGAGTTCGGTTGGAGGATCAGACGGACTCATCACACGTCTGACCCTTTGAGAAGTTTGTTGCTGACCCGAGCACCGGAGTGCTCGGCAGGTATTATACCATCACATGTGCACCAACAGGCCTAGAGGTTCCTAGTGACTGCGCAGTCACCCATTGACTATCTCTGTAGGAGTACGGGACATTGGGTGGGGTTCTTGGGACACTGGGTGGGATCACCTAGTGTTGGGGAATCGTCCTGCGAGACGTCACTGTTAGTGTCTCACCGTGAGAGAGACACAGGTTATCATTATTATTCGTTAGTAAAGTCCTTAGTTATATAATCACTGTGTGTGTGGTTTCTGATTGGGTTCCTATGTAGGGTCATTCTACACTTCCCTAGAATCCTACATAGGTGGAGGCGCTGAAAGAAGATTCGTTCCAGAGGATTCACCCCAGGCTCTCACTAGCGGAGGCTCAGACCTCCTGTGAGCCTGCAGGTATACGCACCACACCGGTAACAATACATGTTCTACTCACCCACACTACATATGAGATTGGGTGGGGTGGAATACCCGTTACACAGGGATATCCTTAAAACCTGACATGTTGATGATCCTTGCGGACTAGAGTTGGCCACCTCTGTCCTAAGCAATCACATAGTCGGGATCCTTGGAGTACTGACAATCTTCTCGTGGCAAATGGGTTAAAGCAGTGATAATTTGCTGTACTCTCCATAAAGAATAAATATCTCCCATTTTAAAGCCCCTTTGCTGTTGTCTTTTGCAATCCCTCCCTTTTAAAATCTGTAGTTTAATTCTGTAGTTGCTGTGAATGGACTGCCATGGGAGGGTAAAATTGCTGCTGGCACTCACACTCATTAAGCCAGCAGCGGTTGCCATGGTCTCATTGGATGCAGTAGAATGTAAAAAAAAAAAAAAAATTATGATTTTGAAAAAATTAAACGTTAGAAATAAATAAACACAGCATAAACAATGACACAAATAAACACAGCATAAACAATGACACAAATAAACACAGCATAAACAATGACACAAATAAACACAGCATAAACAATGACACGTGCTCTTTTTTCTGTGTGTGGAGTTGGGGTGCTTAAAGTGACACAAGGAAAGCGTCATAGTGTTCTGAAGCAAACTCTAATGCATCCCATTGGAACATTGCACTAAGCAAATATTCTCCTAACTGCTCTGATGTCCGCAATCATTATCTTCTACTAGCACAAACGGATCAAAGCACCTTAAAGCAGCAGTGCACACTGTTTGATTTGATTTGATTTATTTGGGGGGGTATTTTTACACTACCAAAACTTGGGATTTCCCTCGGAACTAATCCATGGTCTCCCAACCGTGGTGACCCTTCCCCAATTCGTGTCACAATACTGCATGACCACTGGCAGTTAAAAACCTAAGTAACCCGAGTCAGCTGGGATAATGCCTTGGTTCACTGTCAACAAAATTGCACCGGAAAGCAATACAACGAAAATAAACAGTAGTATGCCACCAATCGGGACTGCCGAAAAAGGTTACTACAAAACAGCACCCTGGGCTGCGCCATCGGCAAAAACATCTGCTCTTACACATTGGGGAGCCCCACCTATCACTGAGAGCCCCATAAACTCTCACAAGCTTTCAGAGAGCTATGATCACTTATACAACAAAATCTACCTTTGGGAGTGCTAACACAGACTGATCTCCTAAAACTGGCTGTCTCGAGGCAGTGCTATTTGGTCTATGGAGTTTGGAAGGGGATCCTTGAAGGGAAGGTGGCTGTTGAAATGTAGCACGGTGGATGGTCCAGGACCACCAAGGGGAGAGCAACTTTACTGGATAGTCGGGGTCAGCAGGCTGGAGCTTCACCCTCTTTGGGGTACCTGCCACATTCCTCCATCACAACAAGATACAATTTGTGGCTGCAGGACCAGGCTCCCTCAGGGTACCAATGGAAAACTGTAATGCCATTGGGAGATGACACTGCAACTTTCTATGGGTGACTTCGTGGCCATGTTTGTCATTTTCCAAATATTATCTGGAACTGGAGCATTCTTGGACTTTGGGGCACCGCGGAGCAACTCTGGTGAAACCCTGGTCCAGGGGGAACAAGAAAGGAACTGCTGCTTTAATACATTGCCGCACTGGAGCATCATGACACTTAGGCCATTAAACCTTTATTCAGTACTAGCTGCCCGGGAGTAAAATGTCCCGCTCCCTCCTCTCTCTCCACTCCCCCTGTCTGTTTCTCCACTCCCCTCTATTTCTCCGCTCCCCCCTATTTCTCCGCTCCCCCCTATTTCTGCGCTCCCCCTCTCTTTCTCCGCACCCCCTCTCTTTCTCGGTCTCCACCCACCCCCATGTGCTGCTCCTGTCCCCCCCACGCACACACTGTCTCACACACACACACACACAGTGTCACAGACACACTGTCACAGACATACACACAGTGTCACAGACATATACACACACAGTGTCACATACACACTGGACAGGGGGAGGGAGAGTGGAACAGCCGCCGATCCGAATAGGCGGTTCCCCCTCCCCCCCCCCCCCATCTCCCGCACCGCGCGGGCAACCAAGGGAGCGCCATGGGCAAGGGTACCAGAGGGAATGGCATGTAGACACGGGACAACCGTGACTGTGCACCACCCCTCCCTCCCGTGCCCATCTCCCGCACCATCGGGCGCCCCGCGCAGTTAACCAAGGGAGCGCCGTGGGCAAGGGGACCAGAGTGAAGGGCACTGCCCTGCTCCCCCCCCTTGCCGCTGCCATGTCCCGCTGCACGTGGCAGGAGGAGGTGATGGCGGAGCAGGGGAGGGTGAGGGGGGGTCGTGTTGAGGGGGGAAGGCGCGCCGAGGGGGAGGTGAACAGTCAGCCGGGCCGCGCTCCACCACCCCCTCTCCCCCCGCGGCCAAGCAGGGTTAAGGGCGCCGTGAGGGACGGTAGCGGGGAGGTGAGGTGAGGGGGGGTGATGGAGGGAGGCGGGAGCCGGCGGGGAGGTGAGTTTTGAGTGATGGGGGGTGGGGATCTAGCGGGCCAGGCCGCGGGGTGAAGAGGAGAGTGGCCGGGTGGTTTTGTGTCCCCCCCTCCCCCAGCTGTGTCGACGGCGGGTGAGAGTGTGGCAGTTGGGTGAGGTCATAGAAATGCAAGCAAGCCAATGAGGCGTGCGGGGGCGAGGCCGGGCCATGGACCAATCTGATTGACAGACCGACGGACCAATCAGATTGCCCATCAGCACAGCAAACATACAACGTTTTCAGTTATATAGATATAGATTCAACTCGGACTTGAGAAGATTTTAGTCCCATTCATCGAATGGAGCTGGGCTGTGCTCCAGCCCAGGGAATGTTGAATAAAGGTCTCTAATGTCAACCTAATGTCTTAGTGCTCATTTCATACATATCCCCCAACTATTAAGACTTTTAGAAACACCTTTTTGGGGTCCTGTCCGCAACAATAACTGACAGTATAGATATTGCCTCTTATGTTGCTGTTAGGTCTCAGTTTGAAAAAATATATTCCATGTATATTATATGATGAAGCAAATACTTAAAAATGCCAGAAAGCATTTTTATTTAATTTCCAAGTAGATGTTGATATAGAAGAGTATTTCTCCTTTTAGGTCTGCATAGTATCTATGATAATTAAAAACCAGCCTATGCTTACTAAAAAGCTGCTAGCGGCTGGAACAGTCCTGCACAACTTGTGATGTTATGGAAAAAAAAACTAATAATTTATAATTGTCTTTGTTTTCCAGATCATGTTCAAAATGAAGAGAACTATGCGCAAGCTTTAGATAAATTCGGCAGTAATTTTTTAAGTCGGGATAACCCAGACCTGGGAACTGCTTTTGTCAAATTTTCCACCCTCACTAAGGAATTATCAACTCTGCTGAAAAACCTGGTAAGGGGTTGGAAATGTCCTATCTTTACACTAGATACCATATCAGCAAAGGAAACCTGTATACAGCAAGGGTGGCCCGTTCCAGTCCTCCAGGGCCACCAACAGGTCAGATTGCAAGGATATCCCTGCTTCAGCACAGGTGGCTCAGTCTTTGACTGAGCCACTGATTGAGCCACCTGTGCTGAAGCAGGGATATCCTGAAAACCTGACCTGTTGGTGGTCCTTGAGGACTGGAACGGGCCCCTGCTGTATACATTGAGTTTTAGTTGTGCGTGGCCTGAGTTCATGTGCTGTGTAACTTTGTACATATAAGTTTAAAGCAGCAATACTACTCGCCAACATTTTTATTCTTTTTTTTTTCTTATTTCTATATATAAAGCATGTGACAATGTATAATTTTACATTCTTACCTAAACCGGCAATCGTTTGGTGTTCCTGTTAATAATCAGTGAAAATCCTGCTTGGTGACTAACATAATGGCCGCTTCAGTCAGTGTAACTCATCGGCTACTGTACAATGTATCCTTATATGACTTGGGTAACATTAACTATTGTTACAGTTTGCAGCTCAAACTGCTGGGAACATTGGCAACAAATGATCCCAAACAGGAAAGTGTTACAAATATCTTGCACTGCTGGGTAGGTGGTTGCTATAGAAATCAAAGAATGCTTTAAAACGCATTAAAAATGGCATTAAGAGGTAATTAAGAATTTATAAAATGCAGTGACTATTTAATACTACAGAACTAATATATATTAAAAAAAAAAAAGCGCATTGAAGATTTCACATGTTTTGCAGCTTTTAGCAGTGCCGCAGCATTTTTGTTCAAGAGCAACCGCAGGAAACACCAACAGGCTCTGGGGATGAGGAGCCAATGAGCACGGCTTCAGCACATTCTTCATTTGGAACACAATGTGAATGTGATCATCCTCAGTGTCAACATGAGTTAGAGCCAGGATAATGAGGTTCAAAATGTTACTGAAGATTAAAACTAGATACTACTGTAGAAGTCCAACAAATTACATGACGGGATGCATGCTTATGAGACAGTCTTTTTTTTTTTTTACCGCCAGAATCTATGCTTCCCATATAGCATATTCATTTCCCCCCATTGAGAGTGACAATAATAATGCCAAAATATGTTCTCGGTGATTTAAACCAGCAATCCTCACCCTTGTATTTACACAGAATCTGTTCTGGGTAATGTTTATCTCCGAGGACCACCTGGTTCCTGAGCTACCATATTTCCCTGTTTTTTTTTTTTTTTTTAAGTTGCTGTGTTTTGATCCCTGTTATGAAATCAATATATGGCTGCTATCCAAGCCTGACTTCCATGGGCCAAGAGGGCACTGCAATGTCATCAGAGCATGACATAGCAGCTTCCTATTGGATGACGCCAACAGCTATCTTTGATTTCCTTCATTTTATCGGCACATAATAAGGTAAATATCTCGAATTGGGGTTGACCCCAGAAGTAGGACAATAGCAGTTCAGCCCCATAGGATCTCCCAGTTCAGCCCCATAGGATCTCCCAGTTCAGCCCCATAGGATCTCCCAGTACAGCCCCATAGGATCTCCCAGTTCAGCCCCATAGGATCTCCCAGTTCAGCCCCATAGGATCTCCCAGTACAGCCCCATAGGATCTCCCAGTTCAGCCCCATAGGATCTCGCAGTTCAGCCCCATAGGATCTCCCAGTACAGCCCCATAGGATCTCCCAGTACAGCCCCATAGGATCTCCCAGTACAGCCCCATAGGATTTCCCAGTACAGCCCCATAGGATCTCCCAGTACAGCCCCATAGGATCTCCCAGTACAGCCCCATAGGATCTCCCAGTACAGCCCCATAGGATCTCCCAGTACAGCCCCATAGGATCTCCCAGTACAGCCCCATAGGATCTCCCAGTTCAGCCCCATAGGATCTCCCAGTTTCTCCCCATAGGATCTCCCAGTTCAGCCCCATAGGATCTCCCAGTACAGCCCCATAGGATCTCCCAGTTCAGCCCCATAGGATCTCCCAGTACAGCCCCATAGGATCTCCCAGTTCAGCCACATAGGATCTCCCAGTACAGCCCCATAGGATCTCCCAGTACAGCCCCATAGGATCTCCCAGTTCAGCCCCATAGGATCTCCCAGTTCAGCCCCATAGGATCTCCCAGTACAGCCCCCTAGGATGTCCCAGTTCAGCCCCATAGGATCTCCCAGTACAGCCCCATAGGATCTCCCAGTTCAGCCCCATAGGATCTCCCAGTACAGCCCCATAGGATCTCCCAGTACAGCCCCATAGGATCTCCCAGTTCAGCGTCTGTAAAAAAAAAAAAAAAATACATTCTAATGGGATTGTTGCTTTAAGGTTTTGAAACAATTGAGACGTTACTTACGGCCAGGGTTATTGTTTACATCAATTATATCTCTATATTCCATATATTCTCCTAACAATGTATTGGGCCGCGCTTATAGTGTAGGCGATGCGACGTCGCCCGAAAACAAATGCATTGTCGCCGCCGCGTGCGCTTATAGTAAGCGCGACGTAGCGACGCGATTCTTTTGAAGCCGAGAATATTAGATTTTTCAGGGGCTGTCTCCTTGTGACAGCCCCTGAACCAATCAATGGCCTGGTCGCCCACGACGCCGCCGCAAAGCGAAATACAGCTTTTGCTAGGATGACGTCACGCGTCGCCGTCGCGGGCACTATACGCGCGGCCTTAGGAGGAGAACTCTAAAATAGACATTGAAACAAGCATGTTTCTTCAGACATTATTTGATTTAAAGGACTTCCTCGTGCACGGCACAGTCATATAGACAGACAGAGGTGTGGGTGTGTGTGTGTGTGTGTGTGTGTGTGTGTGTGTGTGTGTCATATATATATATGTGTGTAGAGAGACAGAGACACACACACAGGTAAAAAAAAAATTGTGAAACCACTTAAGATTGTCACATATTTCAAACCTAAAATGTTATTAGATCTTAATCTCAGTCCTAATAATAAATAAAGATAAGCTGATCAAACAAATGACACAAAAACATGATTCTTTTTCAACATTTATGTATCCACAAATAATTCAACATTCAATATCCATGGTTGAAAAGGTATGTGAATCTTTAGATTCAGTACCCCTTGAGCAGTAATAACTTCACTAAGCGTTCCCTGTAACTGCTGATCAGTCTCACACCTTAGTTTTGGGGAATGTTGGCCCATTCCTCCTTACAAACAGCCTCAACTCGGTGACATTTGAGGGCTTCCTTGCATGGACAGCTCGCTTCCTGATCTGCCACAACATTTCGATGGGGTTTAGGTCTGGACTTTGATTAGGCCAGTGTAAAAAAAAATTAAAAAAAAATGTGCCATATGAAGTAAAGTTATTATTATTTATTTGGTATTTCTTTTCTTTTCCCACTAGCTCCAGGGTTTAAGCCACAATGTCATCTTTACCTTGGACTCACTTTTGAAAGGTGATTTAAAAGGCGTCAAAGGGGTAAGTTGTAACAAAACAGAACTGTTTCAAATATTTGAAAATGGAAAAATATTCACTTGATTTGCAATTTGTGGTTTCATTTTAATTATTGGTTTTTATTTTTCTCAAGGATCTGAAAAAGCCTTTTGACAAAGCCTGGAAGGATTATGAAACCAAATTGTAAGTATTTTCATTCTCCTTTTTTTATGCAAACAATTACATACATTTTTTTAAACATTCAAACTTCCAAAGCTGTGACGAATGACTGTTATACTACACGGGCACGCCACTATGTGATATCATTTGATGACTCCAACTTCTTAGGGAGCCAAATTTGCAAATAATCCCTCCGTTGGGCTTGTGTGTTCTTCAAGAAAGCGGAAGGTGTGCAATTTAGTGTCTTGAAGTGACGAGTAATTCTATGGTTAGAAGACGGGGTTGTTGCCCTCCTCAGGCTGGTAAGGCAGCATTTCCTCCTTTATTTCCACATGAGGGGGCCGTGCACGCGGTTCACTTACCCGTTGTACCGCTTACCATTAAAAATGAGTTCATTTTAAAGCAGGACTCTGGCTTGTGAGATACATGCCGGTGAGGTGTTAGGGTTTAAATATCCCTCTAGTGCAGGGGTGGGTAACTCCAGTCCTCAAAGGCGACCAATAGGCTAGGTATTAAGAATATCTCTGCTTCAGCACAGGTGACTCAATCTTCGACTCAGCGACTGATTGAGCCACCTGTGCTGAAGCAAGGATATTCTTGAATCTTGACCTTTTGGTGGCCCTTGAGGACTGGAGTTGCCCACACCTGCTCTAGTTGAACAAATTGACTGCCAAATCTCAAGCAAGGAACCTTTAGCTAGTTACAGCATGTACAAGATCAATGACTGATTTGGCAATGTTTTATTAGTAAAATGACCTTTGTATGTAATAAATTGCATGTGTTACATTGACTTTGTAGGAGGTGCCCACTTGTTTGTAATCCTACATTGCAAGAGGAAGTAAACGCAGGGGTGAGGAACTGCGGTCCTCGGGGGCCACCGGCGGGCCGGGTTTTCAGGATATCCCTGCTTCAGTATAGGTCAGCAAATGGAATAAAACACAGGAGCACAGCCAAAATCCCAGCAGGAAAAAAGATGAATTCAAGGCAACTCCGATTTAAAATAAAAGACTTGTATTTAATCAGCTCACAGTAGTACTACAACGTGAAAGAATGCACCTAGGCGTTTATCAAGTTGCTGGGGATGGGATGTCCTGGTGACCGGACCTGTTGGTGGCCCTTGAGAACTGGAGTTGCCTGCCCTTGAACTTAAGTGTACTGTACCTATTTGCATGTGCCCAGTGTTGAAACGTGTAAATAAACAGGTTGTGGTAAAAAAAAACAAAAAAAAACAAATCTCAAACTAATTGGAAGTCATAAACGTCATTGAGTGCGGCTTCCTATTGGACGGCCATTTAAAAGTCCTTTAAAAACCTGGAAGTAATACCGATAACTTCACTGGCAGGTATCTTGGGAACTGAGGTACAGGGGGCTCATCAGAGAGAGAAAAATAGCTTAGTTTAGTTCCCCCTGGCTTCAATCCTGTAATTAAATGGAGACTAATTAGCGTTGGATTGCTGCTGTTACAGAGATTCAGTTCACTATAGTCAGCAAATACTTTATACTGAATTTCCATCTTGGTTTTGTGCTTGGTCACCGCGACTTTACTGACCTATGGTAATATTTACTAGCAGTATCGATCACCAGCACGGAGTGTAAAGATCACTAATTTACTGCACTCATTGAAGATGAGGAAAATAGACTAATCTGTTTAGGGCTAACAATATACCCTTAATGGCCATCACAGAAGAATATATGTCAATGGAGAACTACTGGGGAAAGTCCTGGAAAATAGACGATAAGTAGATAATTAAAGATTTATTACATCAAAAAAGTACTTATACATAAACAAAAGTGAATATTAATACTTTTGCTATTTATTTCACTCTATATAATATTCACTGTATATAATATTCACATCCAGAAATAGCTAGTACATTGTCAATATATTGTTCCTTCCATCTATGGCAGGAGGGACCAGCTCCAGTCTTCAAGGGCCACCACCAGGCTTCATGGATATTCCTGCTTTAGTACAGGTGGCTGAGTCAGTGGCTCAGTCAACAATTGAGCCACCTGCGCTGAAGCAGGGTTATCCTTGTAACGTGACCTGTTGGTGGCCCTTGAAGACTGGAGCTGGCCCCTCCCGATCTATGCTATTCCATCATGGCTTCTTCATTTCTAGTACTAAAATTGAAAAGGAGAAGAGGGAACATGCAAAACAACATGGGATGATACGCACGGAGATAACTGGGGCTGAGATTGCAGAAGAAATGGAGAAAGAGAGGAGATTGTTCCAGCTCCAGATGTGTGAAGTAAGAAGTCATTTCAAACTTTTACATGTTTTATAATGTCAAAGCGTATTCCCCAACGACACAATAGATTTATTTTTGGTGGCGGGCTACAGATAGCAACACACTTCAGCGCGTAAATGGGAAGCAACCCATATAATGAACTTCTATTTTAATATCTTTTCTCCAAGAATAAAATATGTTGCCGTACAAATTAATGGAGCCTTCCAAGATAAAAGCCCCCTGATTTTCAGTGTTAGTGGGTAGCAGGGGGTCTCCGGAACTGAACCACGTTCATTTTGGCTCGGGGGAGACCCTGGTTCCTGAGATGTTTACTAGGGGATGGTGCAACCGGTACTTAATGGAGGATTAAAAGTCCGGCGTCGCATGGGCCAATAGGAAGCAGCGACGAATGAAGTTGTGGCTTGCTATTGGCCGTTGGCCAGGGAGATTTAAACCTCCATTCTGTTTTCCCTGGGAGGAGGACCCGACGGAACTTTCCCAGCTTTGTATCCCGGCGGGGCCCAGACCTGAAACTAATGCTCGGTTCAGCTCAGGAGACTCCCAGCTTCCTAATCATGTAAAAAAAAAAAAGAGAGTGGTTGGGAGCGTTAAGATAAATATTCTGTAGGGGGGAACTGATCCTTTAAATGCTGATAGATCTGCAATGAGGATCCATAGTGTGAGTTGAACTACCTAGCTGAGGAAAATGGAAGGGTGTGCGTTTATTATTTTATCAGTAAAAGTTTTAAAAATGTCAGGTAAAGCCCACAGCCCAACGTTTGCACATAAAAATCGGTATCGCTGTAGTTCTTGTTGGATGTGGAGGTACTTTCAAGCAACACCTACGGAAGTCCATCAAGTATGCAGCTTACCACACACACAAACCTATCTGTTTAATTGGTACAGCTGGTATTGCAGTATCCCAAAACATGTACTGTACCTGCTAAAAAGGTGCGGCTGGAGGGTAAGAGTGCACACAGTCAGGGTTGCCAACCTGGCGACGGTGGCGTCTCCCGGCATCCAGCTGCAATTTCCCCCTCCAATAGCAGTGAAGATGGCTGCGCGGCGTCAAATGGTGCCGCTTTTCCATGGTAACTGAATACTACGTGACGTCATGACAACCATGGCAATGCGATGCCGCTTAGACTCTGGGTTTCGGGCACTTACCTCCGGGCTACGGGTTGCCGTCGTCAATCTCTGGGTGGCGGCGGGGTGCGTTGGCGTCTCAGGCCTTTTCGGGCATCCTGCTGCAATTTCCCCCTCCAACAGCAGTGAAGATGGCTACGCGGCATCTTGCCATGGTGACCGGACACTACGTGACATCATAACGCTACGCGGCATCACATTGCCATGGTTGTCATGACGTAACGTAGTGTCCAGTTACCATGGCAACGCGGCACCATTTGCCGCCGCGCAGCCATCTTCACTGCTGTTGGAGGGGGAAATTGCAGCAGGATGCAAGAGAAGGCCTGAGAAGCCAACGCACCCCGCCGCCACCCAGAGATTGACGACGGCAACCCGTAGCCCGGAGGTAAATGCCCGAAACCCGGAGTCTCCGGGTCAAACCCGGACAGCTGACAACCCTGCACAGAGTGCTAGGGGATAACTGTAAAATAAAGAAATGTGTCTATAATAGAGAAAAATATATTTAAATGGAGCCGATTATAATTAGTCATATGAGGCAACATGCATATCTGACCAACCAAACTCTTACGGGATCAATCCAAATGCAATATAGCTGCTGGAAAAATAATAGGACTAACATTGCTGATTGCCGTTGCTAATATATTGATAGCAAAAGTCCAATATAGAAAAGCAGTCAAATACAGATGGTAGTACAGCATATGTTTTTAATAAGCTACTGGAGGACTGCGTTTGCAACCGTTCTTGAATTCTTTCTACAAACAAGGACCATATTGTTAGTGCTTCACATAGTCATCACTGTCTCTGTTTGTTTGCCTGGCCATTGAGAGATGTGTGGGAAGATGGTGCTCAAATATAGATGTGTACCAGACAGTATATAAAAGTTCATATGAAGACGGCCAAACTGGAACCCATCATGGTATATAGCAATCCATAAAAATACATATCCCAGGGGCAACCAGACCTAGCAGTGTCCACTTGACCACCGCATCCAATGGTCTTGGTGTAGAAACCCCACAATAATCTCAAATAGGGTCAAAGGTAAACAGTAATGGCCAAAGCCCATTACCTGCCCATAGGGGAATCCAGAGTAGATCCAAAGTTCCTAGGTTCCAGGGCGTGCTATCCTGTAGAGTAGATCAGCGTGCAGAAATAGTGAAGCAAAGGAGCACAGCACAGAGTCCATCCATGAAGAGAGAATAAGTTCAGGGCAACTCCATATAAAAAGTCAAAGGTATTTTAATGAATGTACAATGGTGAAGAGAGTGCTAATGCACCAACGCGTTTCATCCCAAAGGGACTTTTATCTCATCATCCTGAGTGACATCCAGTCACAGCAATACCCACCTGAGTTTGGGTTACATGCTTGATTTTTTCAGAGAAAATGTGAGTTCTGAATTTATAGAAGTCTACAGAAATTGAAGATATATCTTTAGAGACATTGTTGCACTATGTTGTGTCTTTTTTTTTCATTTACATATCACCACTGATTGAGTTGCGCTCCCCTTCAACTCCCACAGCTTATCAAAGAGACCAGAAGTGTATCATGTCAGTGTTTTATTGGAACAGCTGCTTTTTATCATGTTATCGTTGCCTCTGGACTACCTAAAAGGTGGTGAGATGAGAAATTGCTAGAAGGAGGGAGGAGGACTTTCTAGCCTAATAGATATCTCCAGTTGCATATATGCCCCCTCAAACCTCCCTCCAAATAAATTAGGGCGATGTGCATGTGCTGAAAAAGAAACATACCTGGGGTACCAAGGGAGATATGCTCATGTCTATACAATGTATATTTAAATGCCGTTTTTACACACATTTCATACCGTGAGGCACTGTAGGAACATGCGAACGCTTTAAATGTTGCAATGAACTTATCGAAGTTTAGTGTATAGGCCCCATAGTGTGTCCATTTTTGTGTGAGATAAAATTACTTTTTCTATTTCTAACATGAAAGAGTTTTTCTTAATTGCCTCCCAAGTACAAAGGTAATGATATCTATTATTAACATAACTGAAGAGTTGATTATTCAATTGGTTATTCAGCTTGGAAATATAAATTCTTTACACTAAAACACAGCTGTAGACCCGACATACAATGTATAATTATCAACAAACGACTTCTTCTTATTTTCTTGCAGTATCTCATTAAAGTTAATGAAATCAAGACAAAGAAAGGCGTGGACCTCCTCCAGAATCTTATAAAGTACTATCATGCACAGTGCAAGTAAGTGCGGGGAGGAGGAGGATAATTACCAGATGCATTACAGCGGTTTGTTCTGAAATGTTAGGTATGGTTTACCATGATACACCACAAATCAGACACAGAAAACATGGCTTAAAAATACATAGAGAAAGTATTTGAAGGTAAGACGGGAAAAATGGACGGTTGCGTTTGAACTCCAGGGATAGCCAACCTATTCCAATTCGCCTTTCACAATGGTGGGTCTTGTAGTTGGCAAGTACTTTCGCCGAAAGGGTATGACCAGGATTTTTGTGCCTAATCTCAATCCAAGGTATCGTGTGACTGATCTGACACACACAGCAAGGCGATGGAAAAATTACTATCAGAATGTATACGCCAAATGAAGGAGCAGCAGACAAGAAGAGCCTTGGGGGAACTATCGGAGGCTTGCACGGATACTCCCATTGCCTTTAGTCGTGCCCCAGTAAGCACTATTGCAGTTTCATTGCAGTTCTGACTTATGCTGCTTGCAGTTTGAGGTCGCGCGTATAGTGACCGTGACGCGTGATGTCACCCATCGCCGTCGTCGCTAGCAAAAGTTGTATTTCGCTATGCGGCGGCGTCGCAGGCAACCAGGCCATTGATTGGTTCAGCGGCTGACACGAGGCAACACCTGAAAAATCAAATATTCCCGGCTGCAAAAAATCGCTTACTATAAGCGCACGCGGCGGCGACAATGCATTTGTTTTCGGGCGACGTCACGCCGCCGGCACTATAAGCACGGCCTAAGGCTGCGCTTATAGTGCCACGCGACGTTGCTCCGAATCAAATACATTGACTCCGTTGCAAGCGCTTTATAGTAAGCTCGACGTCGCGACCCAAAATGTTGAAGACGGGTCTATTTGATTTTTTAGAGACTGTCGCCACATGTGACTGTCTCTAAACCAATCAGAGGCTGCTGCCTGCCCCCTTTCGTGACGTCGCTGGTGACAGTCGCTGAAAATCACATAACTTTCGCTGGTGGCGACGGGTGACGTCATCGGTCGCGTCACTGTCGCCAGCTGTATAAGCACGGCCTATGGAAGAAAGTATTGCATGTACTCTTGCCAAGCGGCATACAACAAGCTCCAAGGACTCGCAAAGCTGTGTGCACTTGCTGGCCACATTTGTTTGCTTAGGATGCAGCCCATGTTTGCTTGGTTTTGGTTGGCTCTATTTATGGAGATGTCTCCGTTACCGCAGAGTATCACATCATGGTTGAGACTGTCAGATAGGCAGGAAATATTCCCAGTCCTGCAAGAATCAAATTCTGAAATCTGGAGTCGTCTTTCAGAGTCAATAGCATTGGCATCTGTGTGATAATGTACTTCATGGAAAATGCAGGAGAAAATAAGTCCCCAGAAACATTGGATTTCAGAATGTAAGGGCACTTTGTAAAAGTTCAAGATATGAGATGACTGTTCTTGGGAGAGATTATAGAGAAGAAAAAGAAGGTTAAGGATTGTTTCAAAACATAACGTTGTTAATAGGTAACTTTGCAGGAATTATACATTTTTTAATGAAGTCGGCTGTACAATATTCTACCATATAAAGGACAAAAAAACATAAGATCTTTATTGGGCGAGTTCTCAAGTGCTTTAAGTTAAATAGTTTTAGCAAACCTTATCGCAAAATGAAAAAAACACTACAAATGACCTTTTCAATGCCACGCTCGCCATATACTCTATTTTAGATAAAAACCTCTGTGAGGAGGAGTAAGTCTTGCTTATTACACCAGTGATGTTACGTCTCACATGCTGCAGTGTTCTTTTACATCGCTTTCCTCTCTCAAGAATAGATTTTTGCATAAGCGGTATAAAATGGAGGCAGTGAAAGTGTATTTGTGGAAATAGCATTATTGTAGATGAAAATATTACCAAGCGAAATATGACTTGGCATCTTTAATCACTTCCCATATGAGAATGATGTGGTCTTGTGGAACATATTTTTAAATATATATATTTCTACATTTGAGCCACCCCACTTTCATGGCTGTCATTTTACGTAGCGTTAACGGGGCAGAGTTCAGTTTGCGGTTGTACAATTTCCCTGATAAGTATGAGACCTGTTACTTCTGTTGCATGTGATCCTTAAATACAAGAGAGATGAAATGACCTTTAAAACATAATGAAGGTGTAGTTGCCTATTGATTAGAATTGTATTATATTGCAGTTTCTGTAGTTTGATGCCTAGAAGAAATGCAATCTCTGTATAATATTTCAGTCGTCGCTGTGTGAGGGCCTTTAATTCTTTGTGCATACTGTGAAGAGATGTTTTAACCACAGGTGGCTTTGTCATTAAAAGAGGAAGTTAGATAATAACATATTCTCTTGGGGTTTTTTTTCTGTTTAATAATTACCTAATGTATTGCACTAGAATTGTTGTTCTTTTACTATTAAAGGGAACCTTTTGACTGTAAAGTTTGCAATAAGCAAGTACATCTGGACTTGGTAGTCTAAGCACTGGCTGACCCTAATAATGCTTTTTCCTACGTGAATTTGTTTTGCCGAGTCAAATTTTTTTCTCAAAATAAATATGGATTGCTAAATTTTCTTGTAAATTATATTTCTGCTTTTACCCATTGAGTGCTCTACGACGCAGCTCTACGACGTCATTAGGTCTGGCACTCCAGGGGCCTCATAACGTAGATGCAAGGTCATGGTAGCGGAGATTGCAATTGGGATGGAAGAGGAAACCACTCCTCTTCCGCTCGTGTCATCAGTGATGTCATCATGTGATGTCATCATGTGATCACAGTGTGCCAAAGCGGTCAAAAGCAGAAATCCATGCTCCTCATTTTTTTTTTTATATATACACACATACATACATACATACACACACACACACACACACATATATATATATATACATACATATATATATATACATATATATATATACATATACATACATATATATACATATATATATATATATATATACACACATACACACATACACACACACATACACACATACACACACACACACACACAGTACTGGGGGGTCCCCCTAGAGCTGCTCTGTGCTTCGTCGATGTCCGAGGACCCCCCAGTTCCTGTGGTTGTGCACCCTGTATACAAAATGGCAATGCAGTAAGATTTGCTGCTGCTGTACCTGGGGGTCCCGAGTGTTGGGGAGTCAGGGATAATCCCCGGGGTAAATCCTATGTTTCTGGTAAGGTGAAAAAATCTATTTGGGGGAGGGGGGCAGGTCCTGCTTTAATCCAGAGAGTCATTACTGTAGTAAGATAGTGCTTATAAGTGCATTTCTACGTGGTTGCACAAATATTAATAAATAATAATATTATCAAAAGTGTGACGTCAATATTATTAAGTATATGTTTATCATGTTTTTCTCTGTAGCAGACATTTATTTAACATTTTGAATTTTAGTTTCTTCAATGATGGCTTGAAAACAGCTGATAAACTGAAACAGTACATTGAGAAACTGGCTGCAGATTTGTCTAATGTAAGTAATATAGGATTCATTATTATTATTGTGATTTGAAATGATATATAAACCAGCATTTTACCTTCTGAGAATAACTATTCTGGCTAAAATGAAAGCCGTTTTGAAACGGTTATCGCTCAATTCTACTAATAATTTGTATTAATTCTACAATGTTCACCTTATTTCTTCATTGTTTCCACCCCATTCTCCCCCCCCCCACCCTCTTTTTACTGTGTTAATATGTAGTCATTATAATTATATTGTACAGTATATGCCTTTATCCCATTTATTCTTTTTGTAACCTGTAAATATTGAGAACTTTAATGAGCAGAAAGTTATCAAATGTTTTATTTGAAACAATACAAAAATGAGCGCACTAATTATTTGTAACCTTTTCTGTGCTTAGAACACACACACACACACACACACACACACACACACACACACACACACACACACACACACACACACACACACACACACACACACACACACACACACACACACACACACACACACACCCTCCCCCCCCCCCCCCCATTAATGTGCCTTTGTAACTATTGCTGCTTTTACTACTCCTCACTCGTGCCTTCCCCTAATTCCCTCCTGATAAAATAGACCCAAACTGTGCGGACGCTGTTTGGTATTGCTGAAAGTTTGAGGATAGTAGATAATATATATTAAAGGCGAAATAAGAGGCGTCTAGGGCAATTAGCCACGGCAGGGACAGTTCGCCTCCGCAGGTAGTGTTTCCCCTGACCCAGGGGTTATCAACTCCAGTCTTCAAGCCACCTCAAGAAACCGGGTTTTCAGGATATCCCTGCTTCAGCACAGGTTGCGCAATCAGTGGCTCAGTCCGTAATTGAGCCACATATGCTGAAGCAGGGATATTCTGAAAACCTGGCCTGTTAGGGTGGCTCGAAGACTGGAGTTGAGAGCCCCTGCCCTAACTACTTACCCTAAAAACCTTAACCCCTTACCCTCAAAACGTTTGTTGGCCAGTAATGCCCTATTGTTCGAGGATTATTACTTATTTGTGTCAGCAGATGTTGCTTCAAAGCTTTGAGGTGATCATGTGGATAAAAATAAGCAGAAGCTTTATATAGTGGAGCATATTCATTTTCATAGAGGGCAATTGTTAAGTGCTTTTCCCCATACCACACACTTCTGCTTTTAGAATACATGTGATATGTTTACAGTAGGTTCTTGGCAACAATGCTTTGCAACTACTGTACCTAATTCATATAATTGTTAGATGTTCGTTTTTTTTACATGTATTATAAAAAGTCGAACAATATGTTCATAGCTTTATTTTCTTATACAATGCAGCAAGCTTCATCTTTTCTTTAATGTAAGATTTGGACAAGACACACCTTGCACCAAAATGATTTGAATCAAAGGAGAAAGTTGTAGCATAGATGTGTGTCTGTTTTTATACTTGCAAGATAACAGAAGCTGCTATTGCATTTGTAAGTATTATTATAATATAAATAACATGGTGTACTTCTGCATGATGATTATTTTGTTTATTTGTAGAACACAATGAAGACCTCATTTTTATTTGTATATTGTACAGTAGAGAATATGAGGATATTGTAGGGCGAAAGTTGTAATTGATCAACGATGATAAACTCTGAATACGAAGCAGCAGGTTTAGGTAGAACATTATTGCCTTTCTTGGCTAATTGATAGTCCCAGATGCACGTCTTTAATGATTCAGGCCTCTGGCCAGAGTGTTTGATAAAAATGTAGGCGGACAATCGCTAAACAGTGTTAGTTGTACCACGCAGTAAGAACAAATATTTCAAAGATCTCCACTAATCCCCATCAAGTTGTCACTGGGGTTCATAATTCTGCAGTGATAGACAGAAACATGGTCACTGTGGGTTAGCCAGAAGATACAGTAGAGTGAATGCAGCAGTCTGACTTTATTTCACTTCTGAATATTCCCCTAAAATGGAGGCGTTTAAATCTCTGCTTCCCAAGATTTCTCATCATTGTGCAGAAGCGACTGAGTAACAGCAACCAAGCTTAGACTTTCATGTGTTGGTGAGGAGGGTGAAGAGTGCTGTTATTTTATGTGACCTACAGTAATACTGTGGGGCTTATGTGCGTAGCTCCGAAGTTGTCATTGCCAAACCGCATGGTTTGGCATGTTCGAAAGCCGTGGAGTTAAATAACCCTTTTCTCTATTGTAAATCACTTCTTCTGAACCGCGTCTATAAAAAGTGACAGTAGAATGGCCTGCAGGTGGTGCTAACTCCCTGAAAGAGGAGGAGGACGACTTCCAACGTAGTAGTATCTCCAGTTTTATATATGTCCCCTCAACTTCCCTCCAAATAAATTTGGGGGAGATGCCTGTGCTGAAAAAGGAACACACCTGAGGTACCGTGGGAGACATGCTAATGGCTATACAAGTATATTTTAATGAGTTACACCTCGTAATATATATATATACTTAAGACCAATAAGTCTAAGGGCCCTTGTGATGAAGGGGGTACTAATGTCAGACCCAACAGGATCAGAACCAACAACCCTGCCATTCAGGTCTAGCATTGAACTAAAACATACTGGACACCTAACAAGCTCCTATTGAACCCCCAAAATAACCACAACATATATAAGCATATGAGTGTCACAGAGGAGTGCTACTGAGCATGGCAATATATATTTAAAATCAGAGACAGAACATAAAACACAGACAGAGCTCAGTTTTTAGCACATCCAGTGAAACTCATACACGGTACAGTGCCTAAATATATATGTATAAATATCAAGTAAAATTGTCTTTTAGTTTAACATTTTTGGCCAAAATTGTTGTAAGCCCCTGAGCCAACTGCACGGCAGACCACAATTCAGGGGTCCCTAATGCTAATATAAATTCTTAATAACCTGTGTAGTAACAGGAAGATTTAGGCACTGTACTCCTTTGCTGGAGGGAAACGCGCGTTGGACGCGCAATGTTGTCAGTCTCCTACATGGAGCTGTTTTAATGTAGTGTCTGTAGTTTCCTGGTCCTAACTGTGTAGACCCTAGTAGTTAGTTATTTATTGATTTATTTTCAGTCAGTGTGCCTGCATTCCTTGCTCTCCATGTGAGGCGTTTTCACAGTCTATTGCTGTGAATTCACCCCAGTACTGCTGTGTTTGGCAGCTTCATGATACAGTGAATTTACCATCATTATCAATGTATGTGCCAGCTCTACCACTTTAGCACTCTCATTCCAACACACTATTAATCTTGTATTGAAGTGCGTAGTGACGTAAATCTAGCAGGAAAGCTGGATATTTAATCCGTCGGCCACTCACTTGTGAATATTTATATACTTTTCACCATCTGGTCTCACCGTTGCTCCAGAGGGGTTAATACCCTGACTCATAGCATCCTCCGTCCTCTATATCCCACAAATATTGAGTGGTCAACTGGGATAGTATGACTCTATAATTGAGGCTACGGATGCCTGATAGCGTTGGTTTAATACATTTTTAATTCACATTACACCTTACTTTGGTAATATATGTTTTAAGTAAATTTATTAAAAGTAAATTTTTACACTTTGTTGGTGTGCATTTAAGTGAATTCTTTTAGGGGGCACATCCATTTTGTGTTTCCCCTTTTCCCTTTTTCTGACACCAGTACCCCCTTAATTTATTTGGAGGGAGGTTTGAGGGGAGGAATTAACGTAAATATAGGGGAGATGTATACAACTGGAGATACTACTAAGTTGGAAGTCGTCGTCCTCCTCCTCCTCCTCCTCAAAGCCCAATTTCAGGCTCTGGAGAGAGCTCACAATTCCTATTTCGCCTGCTTTGAGGTGGCAAGAAAAAAAATGCAAGTTGTTAGATGTGATTTAGCTTTTTGCACTTTTCGGAGCTTCTAGAATACAGCGAGTTTGCAAAAAAATGCGAGCTTGGTCATTCTGCCCAGATTTGCACTGCCAGAATGAAACTTCTTCTAAAAAAGCCTTTTAGATACAGTTTGGACATGTGAGAAGGGCTTACGGAATAGCAAAGCATCCAAGTTGCTTCTAGGTTTGTCACAATTCAGAGCTTCTAGAATAGGCCCCTAAGTGTTTCTTAATTTTCTTATAAAAATGTTTTTACATTTTTTGTGTGCAAATTAGTTCTTTGAATTGACTCAACATATGGATAGTGATAAAGTAACTATCAACTATTCTGACAAAATCCTTTAACAGTTTGGATACTTGGGTCTTTAAGATGAACTGGTATGTATTTTTTAAAACAGTTTTGAATTGTTCTCTATGGACTTCTGTGTCCAGTGGCAAAAGGGACCGTGTGGTATGCTATGCATCTTAAACAGCACATGGCTTAAAATACTGTAGGCCAAAAATGAATTTCCTTAATTCGTGCAGAAGTCTCTATCACTTTAAAGTCTCCCCCCTCCCATACTCGACATCCTTCCTAATCTTATTCTGTTCCTTTGCCCCTTGTCCCTCCCTATCCTTTCTTTTGTGCCTCCTCTTGCTAAAGATTTTTGTATCGTTTTCCATTTTCTATTACACCGGGAAGTTATTTCTTATTCGCCTTCATTACTGTCAATAGTCATTGGCCCGAATTAAGCTTATAAGGTCAAAAAACATCAGATCTTTTATTGGGGTAGTTTTCACGTGCTTTCAGTTACCTAGTTTTAGCAAACCTTATCGCAAAATGATCATCGCAATATGAACAAATTAATTCATAAGGGCGCATGACATCTGTAATACCGTTCTACCTACCTTCCCTTCCAGATAAAGCAGACACAAGATGAAGAAAAGAAGCAACTCACTGCATTGCGAGACCTGATCAAATCCTCTCTACAACTGGATCCAAAAGAGGTAGGAGGTCTTTCAGTTAATTGTGGCGAAAAACAAGCAGGGCCTTCATTGCCCTCAATTGTCATACAATGTGACTATTGCTACGGGTAAATGCTTCGATTTTAAATTGTACCTACATGATCTTCTGGCCTTCTTGAAAGTCATGTGAAAAATGCTATTTTCTTATATGGAGCTTTGTTAGAAGTATTACACTCAAATGGACTCTGTCAGTTGCAAGTATCATTTGTTAATACTCGCATGGATACCGTCACGTTCCAGAACATAACATATCACGTTTTTTAGTTAAGAGATTTGTCAAGAGCAGTGACCTCAAGTGTTGTTAGTTACCAAGTATATAAGAATAGATTTTCTTTATCACAGGTTTTCTATAGGTAGTTCTAGAAGCAGACGTTTTGCTGTAAAACAGTAAGGATTTAATGCTCCAATACCGTGTGATAGCATGTACAGATCTTTTCAAACATCTCGGGGTTCTTCTGCCTGTGTATACACTACTACATCTGTAAATAACTCTTTTAGTGGTTCTTTACTGTTGAGGTGCCCCACGAAATGTGGCCATATTATTTTGCTCCATCATAGACGTTTTGCTGGTTTCTAGGGGCGATTGCTACCTCAGCTCCTATTGAACGAGCGTCATGATCAGAAAAGGGGAGGATTTCCTTTTCCCGACATCAGGTGTCGGGGTCATATATTTGAAAAAGAAAAAATGTGCACAAGCGCTACAGACTAAAACACCAGTGTGACAATTGCAAAATATATATATATATATATATATATATATATATATATATATATATATATATATATATATATAAAGGCTGCCTAGTAATACTGTCAGTACTGACAGAGAAAGTGAAAGTGAAAACAAAGAAAAACCTGGCGCCAAAAGTTCATTGGATAATCCTGTACTCCTCAGGGGATCAGCACACTTGCTTGACAGGCCATATTTGGGAAAAAACACAAACAGACACAGATCATAGTGCAACACTGTAGGGTTAAAACAGGTCTACACTAATACACACACTGCACATACTGTATAACATAGAGACTCCTAGTGACTATAAAAACTATTTATTAAATAAAAAGAGCTATGCCATAAAATGGTTTGGACAAATGAGAACACTGCTGGTCATCCAGATGTGAAAAATCAGAGCCCTACTTACAAGCAGCAAGGCAAATACAGGCAATGCAACAAAGAGTCTTCCGGCTGCTGCTGATGTCTTTGAAGAGATGTGATTCCTGCTGCACCGAGACTCTCGTGCTGACTCTCCCTCCAGGGGTTAACAGGAACAGTGGCAGTGTTGGAGGCCTGCTTGTGGGGCTCACAGCTCTCCTCCACGTGAGGCTGGTCTCCTCACTTCCTCCTCCGGTTACACAGGCTGTCTCAGCGTGCCTGCACGCGAGTGTGCACGTGCCCTTAAAGGGACAGTACAAGCGTCCTGTATGCCAAGAACTAACGGCTGCAATGGGGCTCAAATGTGACCAAGTGTCCCAAAAAGTCCAATACCAAGCTCAAAGTGACTGTGTCACCTGCCCTACGCGTTTCGTGGATGTTACTCCACTTCCTCAGGGGCTACAAAGACTGACACTGAATGACATGTACATATACCCTAACCAATTAAAAATTAATTGCCCAATTAGGCTGTATAGCCTGCATGTCATTAATATCAAATCACTACGTCTCTAACAACATAATACACATACAATACATTAAACAACATTAAAAACATTCAGATATCAACTGATAACCATATATCCCAAAATTGAGGCCAGATGTAATATCATAATAGGCATTGATATATACCAAAATGCCAAATTGTGGCCAAAGGATAAACAAACCTGCTTAAGCCACTTAGTATGCTACTGCTGGTACAGAGTCAAATGGATAAGGTGTCATCCATTAAGTAATGGTTGCATTTAACTAATGTTTGTTTGAGCCATTTCATCTACCTAAAAAGGAGCCCAATTCAAAATCAATATTGAGCCCATATGGGGATAGAGTCTTAAGTTCATAGATCCAAAAGGCCTCCCTCCTATTGATGTGTTGAATGTTATTACCACCTCTCCAATTGGGTGTACACAATTCAATAGGTTGACAGATAAGGCCCTTTGGATTTTTGCCATGATGTACCAAAAAGTGGTGGGACACACTGTGTGATGTTAAACCCTTTTTGATGTTGTAGATATGTTCATATATACGTCTTTGAAACGTACGACCAGTGCGACCCACATATTGCAGGCCACAAGGACACTGCAACATATAGATGACAAACTCTGACTTACATGAAATATGTGACATGATTTTGTAGTTTTTGGCGGTGACATTAGATTTGAATTCTGTGCTACAACAGCTGTATTTACAGGCTATACATTTACTGCATGGTTTAAACCCATTTTTAACCTGATTGATGTTCATTTTTATTTCACCTTGGTTTAAAGGGTAACTAGGTACCAGTTTGTTCCTAAAGTTACCAGCTTTCTTAAAAACAATAGATGGCTGTGGTGTTAGTATCTGTGACAAAGTTGCATCCTGTAACAATATAGGCCAATGTTTGGCAAAAATATTCCTTATTTTGGGGGCCATAGCGTTATATTGTGTTATAAAGGAAATATTATTTTTCCCTTGGCTGTCCCCTTTGTCCTTATATTCCAGGAGTTTGTTCCTGTCCATATCTTGAACTAAAGAGATAGTATTCTCTAGTTCGTCTAAGGGATAGTTCCGATCTAGAAACTTATTTTTGAGTTCATCCGCCTGCTCTACAAAAGATTCCAACCTGGAGCAGTTGCGCCTAAGTCGGATGAATTGTCCTTTCGGAATATTCCTAATCCATTGCGGATTGTGATGGCTGTTGGCCATAACATAATTGTTGGCCTGTACAGGCTTAAAAAATGTTTGTGTATGAATGTGGTTATCAACAATACTAATATTTAAATCCAAAAAGTTAATGGTGGTTTTATCATATTGGCATATTAGTTTCAAATTTCTGTTATTGTCATTAAGGTACAAAATGAATTGATCTAATAAATCCAGTTCCCCATCCCAAATAAAAATAACGTCATCTATGGCGGCGCTACATAGATGACGTTATTTTTATTTGGGATGGGGAACTGGATTTATTAGATCAATTCATTTTGTACCTTAATGACAATAACAGAAATTTGAAACTAATATGCCAATATGATAAAACCACCATTAACTTTTTGGATTTAAATATTAGTATTGTTGATGACCACATTCATACACAAACATTTTTTAAGCCTGTACAGGCCAACAATTATGTTATGGCCAACAGCCATCACAATCCGCAATGGATTAGGAATATTCCGAAAGGACAATTCATCCGATTTAGGCGCAACTGCTCCAGGTTGGAATCTTTTGTAGAGCAGGCGGATGAACTCAAAAATAAGTTTCTAGATCGGAACTATCCCTTAGACGAACTAGAGAATACTATCTCTTTAGTTCAAGATATGGACAGGAACAAACTCCTGGAATATAAGGACAAAGGGGACTGCCAAGGGAAAAATAATATTTCCTTTATAACACAATATAACGCTATGGCCCCCAAAATAAGGAATATTTTTGCCAAACATTGGCCTATATTGTTACAGGATGCAACTTTGTCACAGATACTAACACCACAGCCATCTATTGTTTTTAAGAAAGCTGGTAACTTTAGGAACAAACTGGCACCTAGTTACCCTTTAAACCAAGGTGAAATAAAAATGAACATCAATCAGGTTAAAAATGGGTTTAAACCATGCAGTAAATGTATAGCCTGTAAGTACAGCTGTTGTAGCACAGAATTCAAATCTAATGTCACCGCCAAAAACTACAAAATCATGTCACATATTTCATGTAAGTCAGAGTTTGTCATTTATATGTTGCAGTGTCCTTGTGGCCTGCAATATGTGGGTCGCACTGGTCGTACGTTTCAAAGACGTATATATGAACATATCTACAACATCAAAAAGGGTTTAACATCACACAGTGTGTCCCACCACTTTTTGGTACATCATGGCAAAAATCCAAAGGGCCTTATCTGTCAACCTATTGAATTGTGTACACCCAATTGGAGAGGTGATAATAACATTCAACACATCAATAGGAGGGAGGCCTTTTGGATCTATGAACTTAAGACTCTATCCCCATATGGGCTCAATATTGATTTTGAATTGGGCTCCTTTTTAGGTAGATGAAATGGCTCAAACAAACATTAGTTAAATGCAACCATTACTTAATGGATGACACCTTATCCATTTGACTCTGTACCAGCAGTAGCATACTAAGTGGCTTAAGCAGGTTTGTTTATCCTTTGGCCACAATTTGGCATTTTGGTATATATCAATGCCTATTATGATATTACATCTGGCCTCAATTTTGGGATATATGGTTATCAGTTGATATCTGAATGTTTTTAATGTTGTTTAATGTATTGTATGTGTATTATGTTGTTAGAGACGTAGTGATTTGATATTAATGACATGCAGGCTATACAGCCTAATTGGGCAATTAATTTTTAATTGGTTAGGGTATATGTACATGTCATTCAGTGTCAGTCTTTGTAGCCCCTGAGAAAGTGGAGTAACATCCACGAAACGCGTAGGGCAGGTGACACAGTCACTTTGAGCTTGGTATTGGACTTTTTGGGACACTTGGTCACATTTGAGCCCCATTGCAGCCGTTAGTTCTTGGCATACAGGACGCTTGTACTGTCCCTTTAAGGGCACGTGCACACTCGCGTGCAGGCACGCTGAGACAGCCTGTGTAACCGGAGGAGGAAGTGAGGAGAGCAGCCTCACGTGGAGGAGTGCTGTGAGCCCCACAAGCAGGCCTCCAACACTGCCACTGTTCCTGTTAAGCCCTGGAGGGAGAGTCAGCACGAGAGTCACGGTGCAGCAGGAATCACATCTCTGCAAAGACATCAGCAGCAGCCGGAAGACTCTTTGTTGCATTGCCTGTATTTGCCTTGCTGCTTGTAAGTAGGGCTCTGATTTTTCACATCTGGATGACCAGCGGTGTTCTCATTTGTCCAAACCATTTTATGGCATAGTTCTTTTTATTTAATAAATAGTTTTTATAGTCACTAGGAGTCTCTATGTTATACAGTATGTGCAGTGTGTGTATTAGTGTAGACCTGTTTTAACCCTACAGTGTTGCACTATGATCTGTGTCTGTTTGTGTTTTTTCCCCTATATGGCCTGTCAAGCAAGTGTGCTGATCCCTCGGGGTCATATATTTGCTACTCTAGAAATCCCATAACCCCCGGAGCTGGATGGGACCTTATGACACACAAATGGTGAAAGTTTGTCGTAATTGAAGACATTATGTACACTCCTTAGAGCCAGTACAGATACATTAATTTAGTACAGGGATGGCCAATTCCAGTCTTTAAGGGCCACCAACAGGTCCGGTTTGAAGGACATCCATACTTCAATCAGTGGCTGAGCCACTGATTGAGCCACCTGTCCGAAGCTTAATACCTGGCCTGCTGGTGGCCCTTCGGGACAGGAGTTGCTCACCCCTGATTTAGCACATGACTAATGAAATATTTAATAACTAGCTGTACCTGACGTAACAAACGCTGATCTAGAATATCTGAAAGGTTATTCATTAAACATTCCTTTTTTTTTCACCCCTCCCTGTAATGCCTTCCTGTCTATAACGGGCAACAAATGACAGTGAAAATACAGCGTTAACAAAATTTAACTTTTTATAAATATTCGGGAAAGTTTATCGTATGTCATGAATCTGCCAAGGGACATTACATCAGGAGTGACCAACTCCAGTTGTCAAGTGCCACCCACAGGCCAGGTTTTAAGGATATCCCTGCTTCAGCAGAGGTGGCTCAGTTGAAGACTGAGCCACTGATTAAGCCCATTGTGCTGAAGCTGGGATGTCCTTAAAACCTGACTTGTTGGTGGCCCTTGAGGACTCAAGTTGGTCACCACTGCATTAGACCATAATCTACTAAAGTAACCATGAGTGATTGGAAAGGTTAACTCCATGGTGACCACACACTGTTAGTGACTCATTTCAGAGAAGTTCATTGTGGGTCACTCTGGTACTGAAACGTGACATTGAGACCAATTTTGAAGACTTACTCAAATAAAAAAATAAAAGGTTTATAGAACTAACAATTTTCCAATGTTTCTTGTTTAAAATATCATAGCCTAACTCATGACTATAGTATTACCTCCTTTCTTGGAGTCGCCAGTGTCATTAAAGTTGTTCCTGGCAGTCAGTGTTGTGCCACCCTGGCTGCTCAGTGTGAATGCCAGATAGCTCATTAGATAGACTGTAACAAAACAAACTTTTATAATTTTGCTTTAAAAAAGGTTTAGTCAATCATCATTTTTATTCTCCCCATCAACACACTGCTAATGTCATAATAGTTTCGGAAGTTCCCTAGTACCAAATTGATGTCAGATAACAGCTTAAGCACTGTATACAGGCATACCCCACATTAACGTACGCAATGGGACCGGAGCATGTATGTAAAGCGAAAATGTAGTTAAAGTGAAGCACTACCTTTTCCCACTTATCGATGCATGTACTGTACTGCAATCGTCATATACGTGCATAACTGATGTAAATAACGCATTTGTAACAGGCTCTATAGTCTCCCCGCTTGCGCACAGCTTCGGTACAGATAGGGAGCCGGTATTGCTGTTCAGGACGTAATGACAGGCGCATGCGCGAGCTGCTGTTTGCCTATTGGGCGATATGTACTTACTCGCGAGTGTACTTAAAGTGAGTGTACTTAAAGCGGGGTATGCCTGTAGTTCAGTGATTTCCAACCTTTTTTTGGTTAAGGAACCCCAAGTAAAATTCTGGGGAACCCCCAACCATCTCTAATAGCGCGTCTGTGATCAGATGCATTGCAAATTCTTCTGTATTTGATACAATTTTCAAATGACCAGAAAATTCCAGGGAACCTTTTAGGGATGCCCGGGAAATCCAATGGTTCCTAGGAACCCTGGTTGAAAAACACCATTATACCGTAGTTGTTTGCCACAGTGACATTTCCAAAAGCTCATATATGTATAACAAACACAATTTTGTGTCATTGGAATCAGTATAGTATTCTATCCTCTGACGTACACCACAGTGTGTGCAACCTCTGGAGAAGAATGTGTGTGTTTATTTCTGTTTGACTTTATGCTACTCATAGTATGTCTGAGCGTATAAAAAAAACATTAAAAATGCCTCAGGCGATATGAGAGGAATGAGTGCTTCACATTTTGGACCTCAAGTAAACATTATTAAATTGCTCTGCTTATTAAAATGAATTAATGAACCAACTGTGCAAGGGATACATAATGTGAACCACCAAATCAGATGCTGTCATTAAATTGGCAATCTGGAGTTGTTCATGGAACCTACTTCTTATCTGATGTGGACCGCACTCAGAGCAGGCAGGTCCCACTTGCTCTGTAAACCTATAAAGCCACCTAACAGACAATCCTGGAAAAGCAACATTTCTGTGTATGTGGAGTCAAAATTAAATGTAATGATGAATGAATGGATCATTGTATTCACGATAATCAGCCTGAGCCAGGCATGGTAATGAGGTCTGTGATCCCTCCTGACTAGATTGTTCTTTATGGGTAATATCACAGTCCTGATTGATATTACACATTCTGTTCTTTTTTTGGCAAACTGTTGCTTTACCCAAAGCTGATACAATTGTCTTTTATCGTTGGGAATCGTCTATCATAGACCATGCAATGTAATCCAAATATTTTGGATGTTGGTGTATCCACCATTACATGTAAAACATTTTCAGTCCTTGAGATGTCTACAACAAGGTGGTTCGAATGAACACCTTATTTCTATTTCATAGTTGATAAGTATCTGTTTGTGGGTGCTCTTTAAAACTAACAAAGGCATTTTCCAAAAAGTACACTACTGATGCTTTGTTGTTTTCAAATTGGGAAGAAAATGGTTTACTCCAAAGTACTCCAGATTTGCAAAATAAAATAAGGTCCAACTAAAAGGCTGGGCTTTATTATATATTTATAACTAGCACCTATATCGAAGACCTGAATCTGTTTAAACAAGTAATGATTACTCTCAAGAATCATTCCAAGAAACAGAACACATGTTTTTTTAATATGTAGCATGTAGAGCCAACATGTTCCATCTTGTAAACCATTTTGAAATTCCTTCCAAAGAATATACTGCATACAAGAATTTGTATTCGATGACATACTAAGTGAAGTGTATTTGTGGAGGTCCATAGAACAAATGTACTACTCTTTAAAGGGGCAAACCCGCATAGCATCAAGGAGGACTCCAATCCATGGCAAGGAGGAGCAATTCATGGCAATCCCCACATGCAGTGATTCAAACACTTCCAAGCCCTTAAACTGGCTTTCTTGATGAGTTTCTGTTGTCGGATGAGCACAACATTTACAACGCTTATATATTTGATAGTGTTGGATCACCCTAATGTATGGGATTATCACGGTTTTGGTCTAAAACATGAACATTCCAAATGTATACATTTCTTTGCCTAGCTTGTGCTTTGTAGTTTTCCTTTATAGTTACAAAACCGAGCACAATCTACCTTTTACCGTACACTGTACATAATTGTTACTCTAAAAGCATAAAATGTGCTATGTCCCTGATTCCTGTGAGATGAATTCTACTGTTTCTAAAGTAGTTTAGATGACGAGAATATGGTTTGGATTGGAGGTGGAACTGTGCAACTATACCGTTTTGTAACAATATGATACTTGTTTAATTTATATTTTGCTTTTTTCCCCCCTGTGTTTCTTTTGCCTTCCCTGATCGAAGTCTAGGAGAGTAAGTTTTCCTTTTATCAGTCTGTTTGATTTGCTGACTGCTGTCTAGTATGTGTTTATCATAACAATGGTTATGTTCATCTTTTTTTGCCATTTTGTCATCCATTCTTTCATGCATTTGTATTGTAAGTGGATTAAGTCAGATATTGCCTATTGCACATTGCACCCGTATACATAATTCGCCATATAATTCACAAAAATGACAAAGGTTTGTCATTAACTGGAAAAGGCTGTGGATAGTCTCTTCTAGAATATCATTATCTTAATAATGAAAAAAGATCCATCTAATTCTTTATATCCAAATCATTATATTTAAAGAAAAGTTAATCAATGGTGTCAGTTCCTTGACACATTGTCATTTCAGGCATGTCTCCACCTTTTTGTTGAGTCAGTTCCTGCTTATGAACTCATTAGTAAATGCAATGATATTAATGTATATATCTAAATGTCATTCTTCCAGGATTCCCAGAGCAAACAAGCAGGATATAGTATGCACCAGCTTCAGGGCAACAAAGAGTATGGCAGCGAGAAGAAAGGTTACCTCTCAAAGAAAAGCGATGGGTAAGAGTACACGGCAGGGTTTACATGATCGCCCTCTGGTGACCTGTTCATGTTAATGCTCATACTAAAAATGGAAGCTATGTTTAATATCTTTGCAAATGTAGTCCCGAAAGCCTAAAACCACAAAAACAAACCTCACACCTTTTTTTGTTATTGAATAGTTTCAGAATCTTCTAACCAACAGTGGCAATAAATGCAGAAGCATTTTGAAAGTTATTCAACAAATCAAATAATTATTTGGTGAGTTTTGCAGTGAATCATGTACAGTATTCAAGTTGTGCAAGAAAATTGCCAATTTTTGAAAGATAAAAAGGCAAAATAAAGATTTTAAGAACTGTGCCTTGAAGTGGGAGCTGTCATTAAGTTTGGCTGCTTTGAAGTTTATATCGTAGCATGAGCATAAAATCACAATTATGCCGTTGGTTTTGTACTCTTGAAAACCCTTCACTTCCTTCTACACGTGTGCTTGGGAATATAGATTTGCCTGAGGGTTCAATTTTATGTTTATACACTGTTATTTCAGGTCATTGCTGTGTTTTTCTTTTCTTGTGGTAGATCTGTAAGTCCTAGTGATTGCAGCATCTTTCTTTCTGTTGTGCCTAAGTGTTGTGTTTCATTTATAGGAAATAGTATGTTATGCCTGGTGCACACAGATAATGAAGGACCATGAGTGATAATTTGGCAGTCAGAGAAAGGAATATTTTAAATAAGACAGTAGTATGACAGATTCTTGTCCATCCTATGAAAGGAGCGGAAAAAATATATATTTTAAATAGTATACAATATTGCATCTTTAAAATGATTTTTGTTTACCAACATCCTGTGATTAGAAAGTGACTTAAATGTTTGAAATGTATTTTTACACAATACTGTTGTCTTTTGAATGAAGGAAATGTCTGGGAAATTACTTGATTAGCACTAAACTTATTAGCGTCCATTCTTTAGTCAATACATAATTCTGACAGCCAATTGTGTGATATCACCTTGACAAAAGATGAGATAAGCAAAAACAGGAGAAAGAAAGAAAAAGAAAGAATGACCCATAAGGTTCCAAAATACCTAGTGCAGTAGGTAAATAAAGATACAGTAGAATACAAATCTAAGAAAGTTTGATATTTTTACATAGAGCACGCAATTCACATGAATGCGGCATCACCGAATCCAGAAACGGACAAGTCCTCTTCCCTGCATGCCTGATTGCATTCAAACCCCCACACTCCCATCTCCCCTGGAAAATGACCTGTAAAAGGCCTAGGGAATGCAGAACCCCATGATGTAGTGACCACGTCATAGGGCACCCAAAGGGTTGAAGGGGGAGGGTGAACACAGGAGGTTTCTGGAAGCAGAGATTATTGCACAGTTTAGGTTCTGTGGCTGCTCATCTTGGAAGTAGCAGCCCATATGCTCCTCTCTTGGCTTTGGGTGTTCTTAATGACAGCCAACTTTGTCAAAGACATAAGAACACTTCTGCTGACACATTGCAGAAATGGCAAAGGTTTCCCCTGTCATCGCCTTCTGAGTGTTCACCGATAAGACAATCTGGTACAATGAAGAATGCCTTTTATAAATGGGAAGAACATAGTGTGCGTTCCCACTGAAGTGTGCACCCAGATCATTACAGTATTATTTTGAACAAATATTAGTTTTGTGCATTTAATTATGCATTTGTATTTTATTTTCAGGCTAAGAAAGGTGTGGCAAAGAAGAAAGTGCACTGTGAAAAATGGAATCCTCACCATATCCCACGCAACAGTATGGTTTTTTTTTTTTAAATTATTATTAAAAAAGGGCTAACCCAGAAGTGATGGGTACAGCATTGGCAGGATTACTGCAGTCAATGTGTCTATTTTGGTTTAGGTAGTAAAATGTCAAATATGGCCACTGACACAGTTAGGATCTGCACTGATTTACAACTTTGAATATCTGTATTTTACATGTAACAAGTAATTTATAATTCTTCTAGGATATGTTATGGAACTGACGCAAATTAACTACTTTAAAATATCCATGTGTATCTATCCCAGCTTCATATTGCAAAGTCAGTATAACCAGCCTCAAAAGGTCGAAACAACTGTCTGTGAGTAGGTTTACTGGCTATGCAATTATTTAACCCAGGCTGTGCTGAAAGCTGTGTAATACAGCAGGAATGAACTTATAGGGCTCCATGTTAAAATGGATAAGAAGCAAAAGGGGACACTGTGAGTGCTCATTTGCATGTCATTTTCCAGAATCTCTATCTGCAGTAGAAACACTTACGCTTACAAAATAATGGTGAATAGCAGGGGTGCAGACCTGTCTGAGACATGTGAATGTGCTCACAAGTGATATTTTTATAAGAGAGCAAATAATTTTTATTTTAAATTATTTTTTTTATTAAAAAATAATAAAATAATTAATTTTTATTAAGTTATTATTATAAAGTTATTGTATGTATGTATGTATGTATGTATGTGAGAATCCTGCTTGTGCAACTAACACAACATAGACAAATAATTCAAAATACAGTGCAGGTCTCCTCTGGTACAGAGTTACAAAGTAGAGCTCTACTCACAAGTACGGTTGCCAAGTGGCTTCTCCAAAATTACTGGACACAATGGTGAAAGGCCGATGTGCTCAAGACAGACAGACACACCCATCTCATCCCGCTCCATGCTGTTTTCTCCTCTTTGGCCCCACTCCCAGACTCCTGACACCTCCTAATTGGCTGCATTACCCAGCAGCAGCCAATCAGGATGGAGGAAGCTGTCCAGCCCCCTAGCAACAGCCCTGCTCTCTCCCTGTTTGGGGAAATCCTACAGCCCCCAAGCCGATCAAGTCACTATGTCCAGAGAGGTAATACTGGTATACACATACATGTCCAGTATTACCTCTCATTTTTTTACTGGACAGAGTAAACAAATACAGGACAGGCCGGTTCAATACTGGACACCTGACAACTCACCGCCCCCCTACTTCCCACCCCCCCTGAAAATCTTACGCCCCCCAGTTTGCGTATCCCTGCATTAATGTGATGGGGCTTGTCTCAAATCAGGAAGCGGACCCGCACAGTAGCGGTAGGGATGCAAATAAACCGACCAGAGCCCAGGGACAGAGTCCTGTAAGAGTATCCGTAGTCGGTAAGCAGGCAGGGGTGAGGGCTGGCGGAAGAGTTGCAAAGTCCAGACAGGCAGAGGTCAGGGCAGGCAGAAAGCAGCGAGGTCGGGGTCACGGTCCGCTGTCAGCAACAGTGGAATCCAAACAGGCAAAGGGTAATGCGTTACTGCAAAGACCAACAAGAGCTGCAAATGTTTAGAACTTTGCTCGGCGACTCCCACCAGGAAGTGCAGCCTTAGGCTGCGTCCAGGGTTGGAGCAGCCATGCGGAGACGCGCTGAGGGAAAGCGGGTGCTTTCTCTGGCCTTGGTTAGCGCGCCGTCCGGGGGCGTGTCTGGGGGCGGGCCAGTGACGTCACGGAGCTGGTTCGCCCTCATTGGGCGAACCGCTCACGTGACCGGCCCTGCGCTCCCGTGAGCGCTTGAATCTAAAATTTTCTTAAGACCCACGCTTCCGTACGCTTGCGGAAGCGTGCGCGAGCCCCTGCTAAAGCCGCTCTCATTGCGGCTGCAGGGGCTCACTGGTAAGCGAGTGCGCGCCTCAGCACGGGTCAGCGCCTAAGCGCTGACCATGCCTGAGGCCTTATATAGCAAGCTGCCAGTACCCAAAATGGCCAGTTTGAGCAGAAAGGGCGGGCAACCTGGAAAACCCGAACTGGCAGCAAAACCCGGCACGGATCGAGCAGAATCCTTACAATTAGGTCACAAACCCTAGCAGCACTCCAAATAACATACACACGCATACACACACACACGCATACACACACACACACACACACGCATACACACACACACGCAAACGCACACACGCGCGCGCACACACACACACACACAATGTAATGGGTTAGGGTTTTGAGCTGCTAAGACTGTGTAGGTCTATAGCAATCAGCCAGCAAATAAACATCTCATCCTCACCCAACCATTTGCTGGATTGAAAACAAGTCAGTTGAAATATTTCTTTACAGCTTGCCCTGTTTTTGAAGATACAGCCGAATATAACAAAATAAATCTGTTCATATAAATGTGTAGCATGCGCCGAATGAAAATATATTTACTACACAAGATTAGATCAGCAGCTGACACTACTTGGCAGATAGAGATACATTTAAGTTTACAACAATTAGCCCATCGCACAAGTTCGGGCTGCTAATGCAGTTTGTCCAAACAGCTGTTATATCGTATTGTGTGTATTACACACAGCATGGTCTGTGAGAAAATATTTATTTTTACATTCCTGGTCAGGTGATGTCTGCCTTTTGTTTAGGATAATAGGAATATTTTCAGCAATGGTATAATGACGAAATGTGTTCTCTGTGGGGATGTACAGCCTTTCACCCATTTCTGATTCACATGTACTAACTCGGACACTTCCCATGAAGAAACCTGTGAAGAACGAAAACCTCTGCACACACTATCTATGAAGGACAACCTTGTTGATCAATTATAAGGTGCCACAGCATGCAATGAATCTACTACCCCTTTTGTAAAAGAATATCTATCAAGACTGAGTGTTACAAAAGGATCTTTAATAATTTATTACAGATCAGTATAAGCCCAATAAATAACAATCACAACCCAGTAGCCATAGTTTCCCAAATGCATAATTTGTTCCGATTACCCCACTTGAAAGAAGAACATGTTCCGTTACTCGTAACAGTCCTGCCCTTAGAGTCAGAACTAAGGCAAAATGGTGACACATGATGTTCCATTAATAATAGGCGTTAAGTGTTCCATAATCCTTTGCTCCAGTGACCTAAAATTAGGCCAATTTTCAGTATTGTAAGTAACATGGATTCAGTTAACTACATTTGTGTGAAAAAGAAAGTACACCCTCTTTGAATTCTATGGTTTTACATATCAGGACATAATAACAATCATCTGTTCCTTAGCAGGTCTAAAAATTAGGTAAATGCAACCTCAGATGAACAACAACACATGACATATTACACCGTGTCATGATTTATTTAACAAAAATAAAGCCAAAATTGAGAAGCTATGTGTCCAGATCTTGATCTCCTCTCCCTTCCCTGGCTGGGTAGGGACTCCAACTCAGACTGACTCTATAATTTGGAATGCGTCCTCCCTAATGCAGAAAGGGGAGGGCACAGGGTCTGCACGATGATTGGCTGCAACACAGACCCAGTGTCACCACCTCTCCTGCCACTCAGGGAGGCTGCATGAGGGGGGGTAAACCCCACAGGGTAGCCCGTCACTGCCTGTAGCTACTAGGGCTTACGTGACAGGAGGGCAGAAAGATAGTCTGGACCAACCATGGCTATAGTATATATATCAAACGTGGTCTGAAATCCAATTGGGGTAACCTTGGCTTAAACATCTTTCCAGGTGTGTGTGTGTGTGTGTGTGTGTGTGTGTGTGTGTTTGTGTGTGTGTTTATATCTCTCTGCGATCTTGGTTTGGTGTTTTGTTTTTTAGCAAAATGATTGTTTGCAATTGAGATATAGATATAGACATAGATATAATACACACACACACACACTCGCTCAATTGTATTATACTGTATATAGATTTGGGCCACTGATATATATTTCACCTCGTAGAGTTATATAACGAGCTCTATGAGGTGACTTATATATCTATATTATATATATGCATTCCAAGCTGCGGTGAACCCACCGTTCCTGATATTTAATTCCCTTACAAGAATTCTAATCTGGGGAAATGAATGTGGACACCGGGTTCAGCCTCGCTCTACCAGGCAGTAGAAAGCTTCTCACTGGGTGACCCCTTAGCCATCTTTGTTTTATCTTGCAAGTACTGGTAAAATTAAACAAATTTAAATATCTAAGCAATTTTGAGCCCCCCCCCCCTGCATGGAGTGTCACAGTTCAGCTCTGTAGACTTTTGGTTTATATAACCATATATTGATGTCCAAACCCAGAAAAATAATATTTAAAACACTGCACGACTTTTAAGTCTGTTTTCTGTTTCGCATGATTACAAAAAAAAGGTGGTTTTCCGTACATATTACAGTACTAGATATATAGATAGATATAGATGTTTAAACATAATAATGATAAAATGCACATAACATATTCCATTTAGGCAAGGATGTAAACTGAATGAATGAGATTTATATGGGAAGCAATACATGAATTTTTAACTCCTAATCAAGAAAACCATGGTCATAATTCTGAAAGTAATTTGAGATGCAGCACATTCAGTGCTACATAATTAATGAATTACAATCCCTTAGTGCTATTTAAACCATCATTAATTTTTCAAATATTGGTAATCTGGCAATTGTAAAAGAGAACAAGGCATTATTTATTTTTAGTAATCTGCCTTTACAATGGGATTTAATGTTTGTTTCACTGCATCAACTTTACTTAACTTTTCTTATACACCATATCTATTCCAAATGTTTTTGTTTTTTATTGTGGATACATTCTGCTTTGTCCAGTATATGTGTAAAGGGGTGTAAAGGGTTTTGGCTGCACACCACAATATAATAAATACATACAGTTTACCGGTGCTGCTGGTTCAAGGAAGTACCTGCCAGGCAAATTCCAATGTACACTGAGGAAAAAAGAGAGATCCAGCACTCCACGGATTTCAAGATAAATGAATTTATTGTGCCACACGACGTTTCGACCAACAGGTCTTTTTCAAGTGCCTAATCACTTGAAAAAGACCTGTTGGTCGAAACGTCGTGTGGCATAATAAATTCATTTATCTTGAAATCCGTGGAGCGCTGGATCGCTCTTTTTTCCTCATTGTCCAGTATATGGCCACATTCTTCAGCTGGGTGTTGTCCGAGACAACTAAACATATATTTCTATTTCATAGGTGGTGTAAAATAGTATTCGAGTCTTGAAATGCTGACTTCACATTAGAGATTAAACACACTAGAGCAAGCATGTCAAACTCAAATGCTAACAAGGGCCAAATTAAACAAGGTTTAAGTTCAGGTGGGCCGCAAAAAAAAAAACTTACATTTTCATAGAAACTTAGGTTTATTTCGAGAAGTACTGTGTGTGTGTGTGTGTGTGTGTGTGTGTGTGTGTGTGTGTGTGTGTGTGTGTGTGTGTGTGTGTGTGTGTGTTGACCTCACGAAACGAAAAAAAAAAATAAAAAAACAGATGTTAATGACTTCTGAACCCATTAACCAGTGTCAGGATGCCCCTCTTGATTTCCAAAGCAGCAATCCCGCCTGGGATCTTACCTGATCTGTAGTCCCTCAAGGTACTATACTGGAGGGGAGGTGTTCCCTACCTGTCTTCCGATGTCTCCCGTGTGAAACTTGAGAGTCAGATCTGGAATAAAGCAGAATAGGTTATTTCGGTGTAGGTATAGTGCAGTTAAGATAAAACAGAGAGAGTGGGTGAGGGTGACAGACAGAGGGTGGGAGAGAGAGAGAGAGGGTGGGAGAGAGAGAGAGAGAGGGAGGGTGGGAGAGAGAGAGAGAGGGTGGGGGAGAGAGAGGGTGGGGGGGGGAGAGAGAGAGAGAGTGGGGGAAAGAGACTCCATACACAGCAAAGATCCACGGAGGCTCAATCGGGTGACTGTAAAGACCTTACTCATTGTTTTATTTCATTTTGCACATTGTAAGTGTCCATGGTTCACTTGCACTTTCATTTTAAATATTAAATTACAATATTATGCTATGGGAGCCGTGCTGTCTTCTTTTCGTTATATATATATATATATATATATGTGTATATGTATGTATATATATGTATATGTATATACAGGAATATTTACAGTTGCTTTATATATATGTATATATGTATATATATATGTATGTACAGTGTTCGACAAATCACCCAAAAATCTACTCGCCCAACCAAAAAATTTACTCGCCACCTAGTCCCGCCCCCAACCCCGCTTTAAAATAAAATATATAAATAAAATACATTTAATAAATTCCTAGTCAGAACAACATTCGTTTTTGACAAATGTATTTATTGTATTACATTATACTACAATTAGTCCTTGTTACATGTGTGTGTGTAAATGTCGGATCTAGAATTAAAAGCCAGGTGTGAATGACTAGTTTCCTGAATCCCTTAACCAGTGTCTGGATGCCCCCGCTTCACAATATCTAAAGCAGCAATCCCACCTGGGATCTTACCTGATCCGCAGTCCCTCAATGTCCAGGTACCTCATTCCCGCAATGTTATACATTGGGGAGGTGTTCCCTACCTATCTTCTGGGTTAGGGGGGGGTTCCGATGTCTTCCGTGTGAAGCTTGAGCCAGATCTGGAAGAAAGCAGTATAGGGTAGTTAAGATTTCGGTGTAGTATAGGGCAGTTAAGATATATAGGGTAAATAAGAGATCCAGATCCAGAGTGTGAGTGACAGAGAGAGAGAGTGTGGGGGAGAGAGAGAGAGAGTGTGGGGAGAGGGAGTGAGAGTGTGGGGGAGAGAGAGAGAGAGTGTGTGGGGGAGAGAGAGAGAGAGTGTGGGGGAGAGGGAGAGAGAATGTGGGGGAGGGAGAGAGAATGTGGGGGAGGGAGAGAGAATGTGGGGGAGGGAGAGAGAATGTGGGGGAGGGAGAGAGAATGTGGGGGAGGGAGAGAGAATGTGGGGGAGAGAGAGAGAGTGTGGGGGAGAGAGAGAGAGTGTGGGGGAGAGAGAGAGTGTGGGGGAGAGAGAGAGAGTGTGGGGGAGAGAGAGAGAGTGTGGGGGAGAGAGAGAGTGTGTGGGGAGAGAGAGAGTGTGGGGAGAGAGAGAGTGTGGGGGAGAGAGAGAGAGTGTGGGGGAGAGAGAGAGAGTGTGGGGGAGAGAGAGTGTGTGTAGGGGAGAGAGAAAGAGTGTAGGGGAGAGAGAAAGAGTGTAGGGGAGAGAGAAAGAGTGTGGGGGAGAGAGAGAGAGAGTGTGGGGGAGAGAGAGAGAGTGTGGGGGAGAGAGAGAGAGAGTGTGGGGGGGAGAGAGAGAGAGTGTGGGGGAGAGAGAGAGAGAGTGTGGGGGAGAGAGAGAGTGTGGGGGAGAGAGAGAGAGAGTGTGGGGGGGAGAGAGAGAGTGTGGGGGAGAGAGAGAGTGAGTGTGTGGGGGAGAGAGAGAGTGTGGGGGGGGAGAGAGAGAGAGTGTGGGGGGGAGAGAGAGAGAGTGTGGGGGGGAGAGAGAGAGAGTGTGGGGGGGAGAGAGAGAGAGTGTGGGGGGGAGAGAGAGAGAGTGTGGGGGGGAGAGCGAGAGAGTGTGGGGGGGAGAGCGAGAGAGTGTGGGGGGGAGAGAGAGAGTGTGGGGGGGAGAGAGAGAGTGTGGGGGGGAGAGAGAGAGCGTGGGGGGGAGAGAGAGAGCGTGGGGGGGAGAGAGAGAGCGTGGGGGGGAGAGAGAGAGAGCGTGGGGGGGAGAGAGAGAGCGTGGGGGGGAGAGAGAGAGAGCGTGGGGGGAGAGAGAGAGAGTGTGGGGGGGGGGGGGGAGAGAGAGAGAGTGTGTGGGGGAGAGAGAGGAGAGAAACATCCCCCCCCCCCCAATCAGCAGGGTGGGTGGGAGGCACGTGGCGAGGTATCCCCCACTGGGCGCCCCAGGTGACAGTCAGCCCCGCCGTGGCCGCCACTGCCCTGCTCCCCTCGCCGGCATGTCACAGTGCACGGCCAAGCTGCAGGCTGCTTCTTCCCCCCCAGCCCGCGGCGGCATGAAGCTCGTGGGGGGGGGGGGGGGCAGGCCGACATCCCCCCACCTCATGCAGCGGCTGCGCCATCATGAAGGTAGCTGGCACGTGGGAGGCACGTGGTGAGGGCCGAGCCCCCCCCCCCCCGCAAGCCAACCGGGCTGGAGCAGCGGGGACCTCCCGCCCCGGACATCGATCGGTGGATCGAGGGGAAGGGGACAGGAGGAGGGGAAGGGGACAGGAGCAGGAGGAGGGGAAGGGGACAGGATCAGGAGGAGGGGACAGGAGGAGGGGAAGGGGACAGGAGCAGGGGACAGGAGAGCTTGCACGGTGGGGAGTAGGGAGCCATGTGGGGACCAGGGGGATCGCAAGCAGAGGGGCCGCAGCATGGAGAGTACTTACCCTCCAACAGATCCCCTGGCAGAGAAAGAATGGCCGCTCGTTGGGGGCAGGCTCATATAGAGCCTGGCCGCGCGCCCACAAAGCCTGGGAGTGCGCGCCAATCAGCAGTCAGGTAGGGGGAGTTTTTTTATTTATTTTTTTTCGCGAGCAGGGAAAATTTCAGCGCGAACGGGGGAATTTAAAAAAAAAACACGTGTGCTCCTTGGGCCAATAGTTACTCGCCCGGGGGTTAAATCCACCCGCCCCGGGCGAGTAAATGTATAGGATTGTCGAACACTGTGTATGTATATGTATATATGTATATGTATGTATATATATATATATATATATATATATATATATATATATATGTGTGTATATGTATATGTATATATTTATATATGTATGTATATATTTATATATGTATGTATATGTATATATCTATCGTTATCATGAAAACATGATGTCCTATATATATCTACAGTGTATATATCACTCGGAGAGAGATTGTGTGTGACTGAGCAAGTAAAACACATGGATAGGAAGCCAGTCTTTTAAGGGAGAATGTTTTTTTGAAACTGATTAGATCCTCTGATAGAGAGAGACTATACTTTTCTCTGTTCATTTGTGTTCCAGTTCCTAATTGAAAAATATGGGAGAAGATCTGAAATAAGAGACATAAGAGGCTTCTTTATAGCAAACAGATAAACTATGCTCAGGAAACGTAAACAGGGAATTTGTTATATTAAGAAATAGTTGTTTTTCAATTTACTATGGTGCGTCAGCAATGTCCAGTAACATTGAAGCATAATCAGTCCAGTGTTTTCTCAATGTTTAACCTGCCTTTTTCTAGTCCAACAGGCCACCTGCAAAACTGAACTTGCTTACCTGCCAAGTGAAACCAAATGCTGATGAAAAGAAGTGCTTTGATCTGATTTCCCGTATGTTGTATTTTTGTTGTTTGTCAGTCATCATATGATGTATTTTAAGCATGCAGTTTATTAATGACTCTCAACTGATATACATTTGGTATATATTGTCCCTTGTGACTTATCCTATCACATGTTACAAAATTGTCCTTTACACCTCAGATGCAGAATATGTGTACTTTGCAAATCCACATAACATTGGAGCACATGAAATGTAACAATAGGGCAATGTGTTGGAAAGTTTGAACACAATTGAAGTCCACAAAAAACATTCTGTTGGAACAGATTGTGTTTGTTACTTCATTTTCTCATGTTTGTATATGAGGATGAGTAACAAACAGGTTGGTCAGACTGTAAATCATTGTATACAAGTATTCTACACAAGTATTGCTAACACAATAGATGATATTATCAAATTACCAATTTCACTGCTGGAATCGCATTCACTGTATAACACACACAGCAGGGCACGGCAGCAAACATGAAAAAACACAATTACTTTAACCAGTATTTAGGCATGTGTAAAGAATTTTTCCTTTTGTGTATTTCAGACAACCGAACATACCATTTTCAAGCAGAAGATGAACAGGAATATATAGCGTAAGGAAATGTAAACCGCAATTATGATTTTAATGTGGAGATATGCATTGTAAAAACGATTTCTGTCCGTAACAGTAGAGATGGGCAAATTTTCCACCGAGTTCGGATTTTGCCATGGGTTGGCTATTTTCTTTTAGCCGTGGATCAATCTCAAAAATGCAAATAATACATAGTATGTTTTTGTATAGCGCTGCTAGTTTTACGGAGCGCATTACAGAGATATTTTGCAGAGACAGTATCTGCCCCGTGGAGCTTACAATCTATGTTTTTGGTGCCTGAGGTACAAGGAGATAAAGTGACTTGCCCAAGGTCACGAGGAGCCGACACTGTGAATTGAACCAGGTTCCCCTGCTTCAAACTCTGTGCTAGTTAGTGTCTTTACTCACTGAGCCGCTCCTTCTCCTTATTCGTTTCTTTCACTCACTCCAGCAAAATCCATATTTCAGTGATTTGGAATCCGGACTAAATCCTTTGGTAGATTCCACAAAATCCAGCTGATACGGATCAAATGGGGGATTCCGAGGTATCTGCATTTTTTACTGCCCAGTTCGCCTTTAGATTCCAGGGTGCGGAACAGGTTTTGTTAGAATCCGTGGCGGAAATTCGCAAAACGGATTCCAACTGTTCGGCCCATCTCTACGTAACAGCACCACCAGACTCAGGAGTTCGTGAGGGGACTAGATTATGTATGTATATAAATATTGCGAATAGAGAAAATGGATGCAGTTTCTGCTTTCTCCTTGTGGGAGGAGTGTGACAGTGTGGTTGACTGATTTTATAAACTAGAAGGATCAGTGACGCTGGTGCACATAACACTGCGAAGATGACTCGCTAATCCCCTTGTTCCGAGGATTTAACTCTTACTGCTTTGCAATGTGTTATGGGCTCTTCGGCAGTACAGGGGTTAAAGAATGGTATACTATAAAGCATTCCTTTTCACCAATCTTATCTACTCCTTTTTTTTTTTCCATATACAATGAATCTAAGAATATAGGTTTGTACTAAGCAGGGTTTTCTACATTTTTATAACTTGACTACAGTATAGATTTAAAAAAAAAAAAAAAAAAAAAAAAAAACAACTGTTTGGGAGCCTGTTCTACAAAATGTAACTAGTCAGGAAAAGTTAGCATTAAAATGTTGGCTTTTGGCAGCAATGTTCCTCTACATGCCTGACCCTCACAATTAGCTGCACGTGATAATTGTTGCGTCAACCACTTACAATAAGAAAGGTATCGTATGGATGTTTTGGGTGAAATTGTGTTTCCAAAACTGCCGACTTGTTTCCCCATAAATGAATGGCTGAGTTACTATCTAAATGGAGTGGGGCCTTCCCTGGGTGCACTGTTGGAAATGGAACTCAAAATTAGGCAAAAGTATTTTCTGTTTAAACCTTTGGGTGCCCCCAAGACATAGTCACCGCGTCATAGGGTCTGGCGCTCCAGAGGCCCCCTGGCATAGTGCAGGGGTGGCCATCTCCAGTCCTCAAGGACCACCAACAGGTCAGGTTTTAAGGATATCCCTGCTTCAGCATTAGTGGCCTAGTCGAAGAGGTATCCTGAACACCTGACCTCTTAGCTCTAGAGGACTGAAGTTGGCCACCCCTGATGTATAATAACTCAGATTACCAAATCCATGTAATATTCAAATCAAATCAGAAAAGTTAAGTCCTAGTCTGGACCCACAGAAACTTGTTAAACACAAGTTATTTCTTAAAGGAGCTATCCCACCACAATTGTAAATTGTTGTTTTGATATATCTATTTTATTGGGACCCGAGGGTCCTCCAGAGTTGAACTAAGCTAATTTCGGCTCTGTTGACCCCTCAGTTCCCAGGATAATTACAGTTTGCGGTGCCGTTATTTCCCACATAGAATTATATATCAAATACACTTATTTTAACAATTAACCAAAAATGTGTCCTTTGTTGTTCCATGACAGGTGGATATCTGTCTTAACAAACAGCAAAGAGGAAGCCTTAAATATGGCTTTCCGGGGAGAGCAGAGCACAGGGGAAAGTAGTTTGGAAGATCTGACAAAAGCAATTATTGATGATGTGCAGAAAACACCAGGAAATGACGTTTGCTGTGATTGTAGCTCATCAGGTATATCATTTTGTACTCTGTAAAACCTTTGTATTCACTGATCGGTTTTAGAAATCCCATGGGGGTAGTTATGATCTATTGTAATTGTATGTTATATGATTAGAAGTTTTTGTTTTTCAATTTATCAATAAGGGCGGAAAAACATCACTAATTAATCCGTTTAGTTCCCCGTGTAAAAGTCCATGGGCGCATAAAGGGGAGAAAGGAGAGAATATGTGGTATAATAGTATACTATATATTCTCATTCTGTTGTGAACACTTTATTCTGTATAACACCTGATGTCTCACTGTGTCCTTTTCTTGTTTTTGTTGCTTTAGCTGCGCTTGCACATAATGACTTTGTATTATAGAGTTTGTTCCGTTCTACTGTGAAGCCGCTTTGTTAATGTTTTCAAAACATAAATGTAGTTATGCTAGAAGAAACCTGATATGGATCAATATATTGACACCTTCGGGTAGTAAATACTGAACATGAAGCTTCCATTCTCACCTCTAGCTCTCTCTTAGTTCTTTAGTGGTTGAGAACCACTTAACAGCTTATTTTGGAGAGAAAATAAAGCGAATGCCTTTGGCCATACAGTATCTCATAATCTCCATTTCTTCAAACAGTAGTTTCTTAGTTTGAGATATGTTTAAAGGGGCATTCTCCCCAAGGGACCTAAGTGTATTAATGGCGGTGACATGTTTAAGAAGTCAAAACTGTGCAGTTGGTGCTTCTCTTACAAAATTCTAACACCCGCAAGTGTTTTTAATGATATATTTTATAAAGTTAGTTTGTAGGAATAGTGAGCGGAGAGATGGGAAGAGTTTGATTTCCTCTCGCTACTCCCTTTTGTGTAATGTCACTCTGCATTTATTAAGAGTTTGCACAGTAAACCCTCCTTAACTATTGGCTCTCTGATAAGGATAAGGTGGAATAAGGTTGATTGACAAACAATCCCCCGTTCAGAGACCTAGAAGAAAGCAAAAACATTGGTTAGTTTCCAGAGAAACACTCTTTAAACTTTGTTACGTTTGCTTATTTCCTTTTGTGAAATATTGTTTATTGGTCAGAAATTATGGATTGCACTTTTTTTTTTTGCAGCTCTTCACGTTTAGGCCTGAAAACATAGCGTAAAATGACAAATGTCACATAATTAACAGTATCATTACAGACTTCTTTGAAAACATACAAGTTTTTCTAATTTCGAAAAATATTTGTTTTTAGAATCGTTTTAGGGACTTTTAATAATGGCCGCTGAAATATAATTTTTTTACTGTATTCGATTTGTGGGGAGGGTCTCCCCAGAGAGGAACCCCGGGATGTTGCGCTCCACAGGCCTCTCCCACTTCTCCAGTGTTGCGGAGAAATAAAACTTTTAAAACTCACTGGACAAGTTTTCTGGAGAAGCCTCAGGCGTATAGGGAGCGGCAACATCATCAGAAGACTTTGTGGATTTCTATTGAGTGACCTCTGGCTTCATATTGGATTTTCAAGAATGTTCTGGTGTCCCCAAATCGAGAACAGTTAAAAACGGGAAAAAAGAACCAAAACAAAACTTCCACAGATTGATACTTTAAGGTTGAAAACGGAGTTTACATATCTGACATTTTAAAACAAGCCTTAAAATGGGCAGGAAAGACCAGATAATAATTATGCTGATCCTAGTGTTCCCTCAATAACCAAGTTTGAAATTGCAAATAATTCACCTAATTGTAAAACAGAAGCAGTTGAAAAGGTGAAAATCCTTTATCTATTGATATATTTAGGCATGGTGACAGTATTCTTGCTTTTGTAATTAACTTGCACTGTTGCCTCAGACATCTTAATTTGTGTATCCTGGAGTCTATGGCCATTGATACAATTACTGCAGCAGCTGCAGCAGTTCCTATGTCACTGATATTCAGTGTTTACATTGGCACCTTATCTCAGATGAGCTCCCTGTTATCCTACATGTATCTCATTTGCTTTTCTCACTTCCCTCTTCAAACAAAAAAATGGTTGATATATAGATAGGGTATCTCTTCTGCCCAGGATGCTTCCCCCCCCACCCCCCTTCTTAAATCATTAATTTAAATTGAACACATTATTATACTTTATTACACATTATGCGTCGATCACTGACACCAATTTCACATACACAGTAACAACATTATAAAACCCAGGACGTGACCTGTGGTGGTGGGGGGGGGGAGGAGGGAGGTTTGCTACCTGTTTATTTTCTGTTTTTGGGTTTTATATAATGGCGGGGCCCTTTCCATTAATTTCTTTTTAGACCGTGGGTTGCAAATGGGTTCAGATTTATAATGTTTTATCTTTATTTTGGTACAAATGTAAATCTATTTCAGTACTGATTGTAAGCAAACGATACTGTTGCTCCCCCTAGTGTAATAATCCAATAAAAACCGATACGCAGCATGATTTCTTTTATCTCTAGAAATCATCAAGCCTGCATCATTGCTGCATAGATTATTTAAAATACATATGAAAAATGTAATTTACAAATGGATATATTAACAGTAAATCGAATAATAGTTGTAAGTATACCGTATGCAGTGCTGGGAAGTATTAGAAAGATGACGAATTGTTGGTAATGAGGTATCCCATTCATAGCCCTAACCACTGTTTCTCCTAAATGTAATAATAGAATGAAGGAAATCCTTATAAAAACAAATAATTTACTGGATAAATCATATTCATCAAAACTGGGTTTTTACATAGGAAACATTGTTCGACTTGGCATATTTGTTTTTCATGAATTGCAATGTATTATTATTTTATTGAATTCCCTGGCTCACAACAATATGAAAATTCAGCTATCTCTACCTAAAGTTATAAAGACCGAAGGAACAAAAAAAAAACCTTATTCGTTTGTATGTTTTCTGTGCCTTATATCTTATACATTAGCAATTGTCCTATATGTGACTGCAACTTGAAAAGAGCAGATATTGAGCAAGTAACGAATGTGTTTATTAAGAGAACAATTCTGACCTTTTTTTTATCAAACTATAGTTTTTTTATTCACATTGTTGTGCCATCTTTTTAAGACAGAAGTTGTGATGAGAATGTTATTTTGCCATTTATTTTCCCAGATCCGACATGGCTTTCAACAAATCTTGGCATTTTAACCTGTATAGAATGTTCGGGGATACACCGGGAGATGGGTGTTCATATCTCTAGAATTCAATCTCTGGTACTGGACAAATTAGGAACTTCTGAACTCTTGGTAAGTATTTCTGGTAGCGGAGGATGTTTCTGCCATTGTGTGACTATACTTGTTTCAGGCGGCACTAGAAAAGATTAGCTTAAAGGAGCAATCCAAGCAATATTCTACGTGTGTTTAAAAAAAAAAAAAAAAAATCAGTTCTGTAGTATTCGATAATACATATTACATTTTTTTATTTAAAAATTCAACTCTTAATGCCATTTTTTAATCAGTTTTAATATATTGAGCATCTTTTCATTCTTTTAGCATGTTTTAGCACACCTGCAGAAGTGCAAGATCTTTGTAACACTTTCCTGTTTGTGATAATGTATTGCCAATATTCTCAGCAGTTTGAGTTGCAAACTGTAGCAATAGATAATGTTACCTCAGTGACACCAGGATACATTGTAGCTGTAGAGTGACACTGAGTGAAGGATTGATTTGAAAGTGAAAGACAGCCATTTAGTGAGCCCAGGGAAGCAGGGGTTTGCTCATTGATTACGGGAGAACGAATCAATTGGCAGCTTAGGTAATTAGCTTTTAATAAAGGTAATCAAAGGCTGCGTATATTAAGCCGCATGGATTGACTCGTTTAAAATGTTTTTGTAGTTCCAGTCATATCAATGATGATTCTAATAAATAAGCAATTTTGTATTTATTTTTCGGTGCTATTTAAGGTTTTACATTTTTCCTACTGATCACACAGTTCATTGTGACATCCTCCAGTAGTTTTCTATACTGAAAAAAGTGTGTTTTTAAAATATTTTACCAGCAAATTTAGATCAAGATACGATTTTGTATTGTATTGTTTGTCTTTATATAGCGCCAAAAGTGTACTCAGCGCTTCACAAAGAACACAGTACAGGGAATTATAATAATACAATAAGTGCAGCAAAATCAGACAATAGGAAAGGAAATCCCTGCCCCGAAGAGCTTACAATCTAAGAGTTTTGATGAACTTACAGAGACAGTAGGTGAGGGAATAAGCGCTGTGGATGGCAGTGCTTGGTCACAATGGGTGGTAGGAGAGTGACTGAGTGTGGGACAGTAACCATGAGTGCAGACTATTGGGATGCTTGATTTGTGGGGCAAGTTTTAAGGTTAGTCAAATAACTTAAGGGTTAACATACTTTACAGGGGAAGAGATGGCAGGATTTTCTTTTATCCTGTTTCCTTTAGATCATGGGTGGGAAACTCCAGTCCTCGAGGTCCACCACCTGGTCAGGTTTGCAAGACCTCGACTGAGCCACTGATTGAGCCACCTGTGCTGAAGCGGGGATATTCTGCAGACCTGACCTGGCGGTGTCCCTTGAGGACTAGATTTTCCCACCCATGCTTTAGTCCTTAACACTGAAGAAATGCATTTGCCTCCTTGTTAAATGTTGATGTTTGGGATTTTCCTATTTGCTGTTCCCCTCACTAGTAAAAGCACCTGGTTGATAAGCCTGTAATGCTTAAGATCTCAGCAGTTGAAGTAAATAATCAGCGCCCCTTCCATTTTTTTGCAGCTGGCCAAGAACGTAGGAAACCATAGTTTCAATGAAATTATGGAAGGGAATTTGTCTACTCCTTCACCGAAGCCCACACCTTGCAGCGATATGTGAGTGACGTCTGTAATGTAAAATGTGTAGTCTTTACAGTTACATTATATATTGTTTTCTCTAAACATTTTACATGTGGAATTCTGTCTTGGCTCTGCACTGGGTTTATTTTTATATGAGGGGCAGGGGACCTCAAAAACAAATCGGTAAACTGCATGAACATACTTATTAATCCTTTCAGTCTCATTGGGTTGTGCCACCTCTGTGGCCATGGACTCTAGCACTCCCGCATCGTGTGACTGCTCTCAGAGCGATCACCAAGTCGGTTTTCTGTTCCAGCGGGGGGGTGATGGGCATGGGGTGGCCCCTTCAGTGCTGTTTGTGTACAGCCCAAATATATCTAGCAATGACATGCGGTATACGATGTAAGGGCCCCTGGGGGTGACCCTTTTCTTGACGTACACTGTACGTCAGTAGGCACTCAAAGGGTTGTTTAGGGAATGCGAAGGGTTTTTTATCCCTGTACATGAAAAACTGTTTTTGACTGATTGTTGTATTTTCCTTTTTTTTTTTTTCCCCTCTCTCTCCACAGGACTGAACGTAAAGAATATATTACTGCTAAATATGTAGAGCACAGGTTTTCCAGGAAAACCTGTGCTTCTCCTGCAGAGAAACTCAATGAGATACTTGAGGCAGTAAAATCCAGGGACCTACTTGCACTAATACAAGTCTACGCAGAAGGAGTAGAACTTTTGGAGCCACAGTTAGAATCTGGACAGGTAAAGCCAAAGTCCCGTTTATTACCATTGTAGTCTGATTACCTTTAAACATTCTGATGTTTTTTTCCATGTTGAATAAAATAATTATTTGGAATGTATTGAAGGCCCATGTATGACTCCTAATTCCACTGTTGGTTTGCATACAAGTCTTTAGGTCTGATGCATCAAAAATGTTACATTTTCTTTTAGGAGCCAGGAGAAACGGCGCTTCATTTTGCAGTCCGCACTGCTGACCACACTGCTCTTCCCCTGGTGGACTTTCTTGTACAAAACTGGTAGGACTTTTTTGATATATAATGTAATTAATGTAGCATTAATGCATTTAAGGGGGGGCTCTATATACTGTATCAGTCACCTATACTGTGTTTTTTTTGTCCTTGGATGTAAAAAAGAAATCCACCATAGTGATCCTCCGCGTTTCCAAACGTGTCAGAATGATTTCCTTGGTTTTGTATGAGCTCCAAAGTAATCAATAACAGACACAGCATATATTGCATATTTGGTCATATTTACGATTATACTTTCTCCAGTTAGATTGGAGTCAAAACAAGGGGCAGTCCTGTGTAAAAATAAAATTCTAACTTATCAATGTAATTGCCTTTCTTAGAAATAGTCAATCATCCTTAAAGTAACTGTTTTACATATTTGTACCATGAGTAAAATGACTATGTATCTCTTTTCACCGGAAACATTGGATCCATGCTTATCGGATACTGATATCGATCTGTTTGAATATTGGTCACATCATTTATTTTCAAATAATGCAAAAAGAACAATTTAAATGAGGCTTTGAGGACTGACAAACAGTATTATCTCCGATGCATTGGTTTACCATGGAAAAGTTAAAAGCTTAAAAAATGTATTTTAAAATACTTAGATTTTTCAGACTCGTCAGTTGCCTTCATTTAACTGAACTAACACTGTCATTTCGTTCACTTTCTTCCTATAAAACCTTCCATTTATTACAAAACAGGTAAGAGGCAGAGATGGTGTTAGATCACCAAATGTGCATTTTTTTCCAACTCAATGCTAAATGAGGCAAGACATTTACCAATGATTGCTCTGATTTTGCCTAGCACCAAACGATAAAAAAAAGTTGGTAAATGGAAAAATAGTACAATGAGCCAATGATATTTGTCAATTTAGCGTGTCTTGTTGTAATTTTCTTCACTATTTGTGTGTCACCCACGTCTGAGCTGATGTTAACCCATTCTGACTGAGAAATATGTGTCAAATGAATCGCACATTTTGCAGATTATCGACTTTGGCTATTATTCAAATTATATCCGCTTTTGAAAGCGCACATGAGCACACCTAACTTGGACATTATAGTATGTCCACATTAGCAAATATATAATGTGTGGGATATTTGGTTTCAGAACAAATGTTCACATTGACATACTTTGCACAAGTGTGTAAGCATTGGCAGCCACCTAACCAAGGACCTGAAGTGTCATTAATGGTCTAGTTTTGTTTGAGGAACTTCGCTTTCTTGAACTAAAAAAGTGACGTGGAGCCAGTAAATTTAGAAGCTAGCAGACTCGTGTCACATTTATGTTCTCTCTCTATTCAAAGGATACCCACCCACTTTTCTCAATATCCATTACTTGACTGTACCTCAGAATCTGAGCTGGGTTTCTAGGGGAATAAAAACATTTCATGAAAATGAGCCACAGGTCACAAATAAGCCACACTTATTTACCAAATGTTAATTTCATTTGCTAACACAAGTACAGTATGCTGGACAGAATTAATCATTGCCCTACACTTACAGGAGCACCCGTAAAACATTTCCAGGTAGAAATTGAGTGTTGCCGTGACCTATATCTCTCCTTCCATATCATCCTCCATTATCTATAAAAAGGTCCTTACAAAACCTTGTGATGTCACATATAAGGACAAATTGGATATTGCTACGGTTAAAATAAAAGATCATCCAATTGGAGTTACACTGCTAAACTATGGGCTTTAGAGGTGCATGCGGTTTAACAATACAATGTGGTCTTAAATTGTACGATCATTGGTATTTTAAAAAGCATAACAAAGCACAACTCAAACTATAATGGTAAATGTTAACAATGCTGAGTACAAGCAAATTCTAGGGTTGGTAGTGAGAGAAATCATGCCAGTTCTTGGTAAGAGTATAAAGAAGATACAGAAGTAATAAGAGAATCTCAAGAATGAACTTCGCTCTCAGAGCACGAGGATCAGAGAAGCTGAACACAATAAGTGCCCTGGAAGCTGATTCCAGAACACTGCATCAAAAAGTGGACGACGTGGTAAAGAACCAAAATGCTTCAACTCAAGGTGTTTTACTTGAAGAACGGGTCGAGGCAAAAAAATCTAAGAATTATAATAGTTCCTGAGACCATGAAACAACGTCAGTTACAGCACATTTTGCGCATCATGGATACCAGAAGCGTTGGGCCTGCTTCTTGTCCTAATGATCCCCCGATTTAAAGTAGAACGGGCCCATAGAGAAGGCATTGTGCACCAAAATAAAGACTACAGAGGAAGGCTGGTAATTGCACATGTTCTAAACTTCACTGACAAGATCAAGCTCCTGAAAGCATTAAAAGAATCAGGAGGTTCATTCCACGATGGCAATAAAATCCTATTATTTCACTTCTATTCTGTGTCTGTCACACAGAAAAGGAAAATTCAGTAAGTGATGTACAGCTCTGTTCAAGCAAAATAAAATAAAGTGAGTTGGAGTATCCAGCAACCCTGTATAGTATGTATGTCTTTATTTATATAGTACCATTAATGTACATAGCGCTTCACAGCAATAATACACGTGACAATCATATAAATAACAAATAATACAAATAACACATAGTGGAAAGAAGTGCTTCAGACATAAAAGTTACATTTAGGAAAATGAGTCCCTGCAAAAAACTTACAATCTAATTGGTAAGTAGGAAGAACGTACAGAGACAGTAGGAGGGCGTTCTGGTAAGTGCATCTGCAAGGGGCCAAGGTTGATGTATGAGGTGTAAAGTATCAGCCACGGAGCTACTCGTATGCTTCGTTAAGCAGGTATGTTTTAAGGTGGGTCTTAAAGGTGGATAGAGAGGGTGCTACTGCACCGACACACTTTATTCGAGCAAATACCCGGTATGTACCTGGCAGATACCTGGAATGCGCCACTCCTAACCTCTGACAAGCCCCGTTGCATTTGCCTTCCCAGCCTGGGTTCATGCCTGGCTGATGGGCGGCTGATCTGTTAAATGATAATGATTAGGATTTAATAGGCTGCAATGCTTCGCGTGTCTACCAGATGGCATAAATTCATGAATTGTAATGCAGTTTATATATATATACTGTGCAGTATTGCAGCCAGCGGGAATAAAATGCTTCAATCCCTGCTTGGAAAATAACTCAATGTACTCGGGCAGAAAACAGTCACAAACCTCAATACACCCGGGTATACCCGAATTCGTGGGACTAGCCAAGCTCGAATAAAGTGTGTCGCCAGTGTAGTCGGATAATGAGGGGAAGGGCATTCCAGAGGTGTGGGACAGTCAGTGAGAAAGGTTTACGGCGGGAGAGGGCTGAGCGTATATACAGAGTAGGGGACAAAAATTTTCACATCCAACAAAATGGGCTGAGAGATGCCAAGAGGAGGAGAGTGGTTAGTCAATTGGAAGAACTGGGCAGAAATCGAGCAGAGACCACAGCAGGGAATTCACCGGGCTACTCAGCCAGCAAGGGCAGAGCTTCCTCATGGAGTCCAATTGCGCTTTAAACACATAATATTTACATTTAACATAGGTTGAACTCGGACGTGTCTTTTTTCAACCTCAACTACTATGTAGGGAGAGGTAGTTTGTAAAACAGAACAGCGCTTTAAAAAAACCTTCATGCTGTCTCTTTAGAAACATAGTTGCACAGTGTTGCAATGATTGCCATAATCTAAGGCTAAGTCCATGGTGCAGCAGATCAAATTGCCTGAAGGCATTGATCACGCCCATACACAGCGCGGGGCGACAGCAGGAGGGGGCGCACGTTGCGCAAGAAATCACTTGAAACAGATTTCTCGGCGCGACGGGCAGATCACGTGAGCGGTTCGCCAAATAAGGGTGAACCAGCTCCGTGACGCCCCTAGGTACGCCCCCCACGGCACGTCTACAATGGACAGAAAACACACCCGCTTCCCACGGGTAACATCACAGCCTTTGCACGCCTCCGCGCAGGTGAAGGCTGTATGGCCTTAGGCTGGTAAATGTTGGAGCACAAAAAATTGGATGAAGGGTATGAGTCCCAGAAAGTCCCATATATTCAAACAAGCCTCAAGACAGTAATATAATTCATATATGGATGATTTAATTGCGTGAATATGCTGAGTGATTGATCCACAAGTGACAGAATAAATGCAGTAAGACCACTGAGTCACTGGTAACGTGCAGGCATCATCTCCGTTGGAGTACACAGCAAAGCAATATCAGAGAAGACAGAGATGGGCGACTCACGGGATATCCGAAGTGCTAATATGTAAAGATGAGGTTATTTTTTTTTTTTAAACCAGTTTACATACTGTCAATCAAGTTCAACCTTTTAAATGTACTCCAAGACAGGGGTGTGCAAACTTTTCGGTCTCCCCCCCTCCTTACCTTGTCTTCGGTCATTTGATGTCGCGTAGCCATAGCGACGCTTCGCCGAAGGTAAGGCAAGTTGTAGAGGCCTCACGCGATCCCCCAGCATATAATTTAAATGCCTTGGGGAAGAGTGCGGGGCCTCTGCAACCACCTAATCCCCTGCCACCCCCCCCCCCCCCTGGAAAATCTTGCACCCCCCAGTTTGCGCACCCCTCTAAGATACTTATCCTGTGTGTCTTTCTATTTATATTGATCCGGAGGAAGGAAACACATTTTAAAAACAGAAAGATAATTGATCTTTACTCTTTAAATTAAAAATTGAACATCTCAAGATTTCTACCAGTTGTGAATAATACACAATTTCCGCCAGGAAATGTACAAAAAAACTTTGGTCCGGTTTGAACCAAGGGAATTAAAAACATAAATGATTTAATAAACAGGGGCAAACGGTTTGGGGGCATTTAATGACTTGAAGAAAAAACTCAAAAAAATATTTTTTCCCTTATTCAAGTTAAAAGCATTTACAAAAGACAGACAGACAATAAATTAAACACCTTAACCACTTCAATGCCCCAATTACGTACAGGGTATGTCCAAAAAATTGCCACTCCAGGGTGTCCTTATGACTGTATGGTCCATATGGGTTTTGCTCTGATTGAGCCCCAATCGCGTACCCTACTGAAGGGGGGAGGGAGCCCGCCGCCCGCCCGCCCACTCCCCGTCACCTCCATCCCAGCGGCCAGATCAGAAAACGCAGCATCTGTTCTCTCGGAAGAGCCGTCACGGGATGTATAAGTGCCAGCGGGTCCGAAACGGTTCAACAACAATAAATATTTTTTTGGGTTTTTTTTTTTTTAGCATTTTAGAAACTCAAGATAATCCGTTTCAGATCTGTAATATATAATTAGGATTTAGGCCATTAACAATATTTTAAGGAAGTGGAAGAAAGATTTTGAAGTGGTTGGGGGAGGTAGATGACCTGCTACCGACCGGGTTTATTAAGCGCAAACAAAATAGTAATATAAGAAAACTGAAGAAAAGTACAGTTAGGAATTATGCACAAATGTTACATTGCATTTGATAGATACATTGCATACCTTCTATGAAATGCAATTTGAGCTCTGTGAAAGAAGGTTAAATGATATGTGCCAAATGCAGAATGCTTGAAACTGATCTGAAACCCAGCCTACGTTCCTGCCACAGATATCCACATGTTTGTCCTCTACTTTATCCTACATCTCGAAAGTTGCTAGTATAAACACAGTAAGATGAACATTTTGCTTTATTGTTTGGAAATACGACTCTTGGAAAGTGAGAAATAAGAAAATACCTCAAATTGAATTAATATTGCTGTTCGCTAGGAAATCGATCATGCTAAAATGGACAGCAAACTTACCACCTACATCTGCACAAAGAAAAAACAAATGCATACCCATTAGTAGCTACATACAAGCCTACCCTAGAGGAAATGCGAAAAATAATCAAATATCTGCAAGCCATGCTGACAGGGGATAAAACATTAAAATACATCTTCCCCAAACCTCCCATCCTTGCATTCCGGGAACTTCCAAACCTCAGACAGAAGTTAGTCAACAGAAAACTTCATAACCAACTAGAGGACACTGGGAATGGCACAAGACCATGCAACAACACACACGGCAAACTTTGTAAACATATATGCCAAGATCCCACAGCCAGTCACAAACAGAGAACATTCCATGTTAAAGGAACATTCTGCTACACATCCCCGAATGTGGTACATATGATTCAATGCAGCAAATGTGACCAAGGATGCTACATTGGGGAAACCAGCCAAACACTTCAAACCAGAAGGATCCTACACAATATCACACCGTGAAGAAGGAAAATATTGCACTCCAGTGGGACACTGCTTCTCACAGCCAGATCATTCCATAAATGATTTAAAAATCTAAATCCTCAAAGGAATATTCAAAAGCACTCAAGAACGGAAAACATTTTAACTCAAAATGATTATGCTCTTTAACACTAAAACAAAAGAGGCTTAATGCTGATATGGGGTTTCTTACACACTGTCGACCATTTTTTGTAATGTTTCTCCCTACCTCTTTGTTAATTTAAATTTCAAACCCTTCTCCCCTCCCCAACGCCCCCTTCACACTGCTAGTGGATATATGGTCCTACTGTACATGCTCTCCACATTTCTCATTAACCCTTTCATCCATTAATTGCCCTGTCTGTTTATTTACCATCCCCTTTGCAATGAATTCTCAACATCTCCTGTCTTTGAGTGTAATCTTGTTTTTTACATGTGTGTTAAACTCATTGAATCCTTGGAAATCAGTATTGCTGACCTGAGGGAAGAGCGAGAACTCTTGAACGCGTGTTTTATCATATCAATTGTTAGTCCAAATTAAAAAAGGTATCTAATACTGACGTACTCATTTACTCTGCACCTACATCTGGAAATGTAATAGGGCATTTCTCTAAGGTTATACATCTCTATAATGTAGATGCATTAGAAAATAATGACAAAAACACAGGGAACTGAGGGGGAGCGGATGGTTGTTTTAGAGATACAAAGTTTGTTTAAACTTTATGAAATCATTATTAACTAAAACTTGAGAGCAAATAACACTACAGCATAATTTTCTTCTAGGAAAGGAATGGTAACAATCGTTTGTATGTTGTATTTTTCAATAACTCTTGATTTTCTTGACCTGCATGACCATGTAAAGAAAATGACAACAATGGGAGTTATCTTATCTGGGGAATTTTGCATATTAATACAATTTTGCCAAAATGTATTTACATATTTCTTACATGTGTTTTATGAGATTGGCTATGGATTTGTAAACTTGTCATACAGTATGTTCAACTGTAAAAAAAAATCACAATAAACATAAGTAAAAAAAAATGTTTTGTCAGTGCTCTAATCTAATTATTACAGCAATCTATAGACGAGATTAAAGATGAATGTTAAATAATTTTTGCCTGCGGATATGTGAGTAACATTGCTTAATCAAGGTCTGCTTAGATCACCATTAATTACTTTCATCGGAATTTATTTTTCCTCAGTGGAAACCTAGATAAGCAGACGGGAAAGGGAAATACCGCTCTACACTACTGCTGTATATATAATAAACCAGAATGTTTAAAACTGCTTCTGAAGGGAAAGCCAACTATTGATAATGGTAAGGATTCGAATTCCATCAATTCTTAATTTAATAGTTGACCATGTATTTTTTTTCTGTATATATTTGCTCTGTTGGGCCATGGGCTTGTCTTTACTTTTCTGTATTACAGCAAACTGAATCATAATAAATCACAAGTAACTAAATCATTAGTGGGGATTCATGTTAAGTGTTTATATTTGCAGGAATTATATAAATTAGGAAATGCATTGTAAACTCTTACCCTTCTAGTCACTGTATGCAAAGTAGCTCATTATAGCCTAAAAGATATCCATGCCATACAGTATTCACTAAGTTCCATTAAGGTTAACACAAGGAAATAATGTTACTTTATTTAAGTCATACCAAATTGTGGTGCTACTCTCAATCAAACCCTGAAATAGGGCACTTGAGAGAGAGAAACTATTTTAGGAGAGAGCCTATTGACGCCTCCAAATAGATTCATTTATACTCCACCGGTACTCTCATTTGTGCTCACAGGCAACTTCCCACCTGTGGTGTATCTCTCTTCTCTCCTCCTTTTCTAGTCTTTCGTCTCCAGTAAAAGCCTTATTTCAGGGTTTGGATGGAAGTTGAACAAAGGCCATGTTACTTGAAGAAACTGCAACTTTATCCCCCAATAAAGTGCAGTTACTTGGTCATGTAATTACTTCATTGAAAAATGTGTTAACTCAAGAAAAATAGTCCTGTTTTCAGTATCGTCACATTAATTGCCATGATTTAACAGAATCTCGGCCTAAGAGAGGTATGTGTGCAAAGATTGAGACTGGTGTCATTACATTACAATATCCAGCAGTGTCTGGACCTACAGTATGTGCATATGTGTATGCATTTTAAAATATATGAAGTAATTGACCAGCCACAGAGTAAGCCTCCTGCAAGCCTGACACATAATACATTATCCTGTCAGAATTAAATATACAATAAACCACCTGGATTCACATTTTCATGGACAAGACAAAGGAAAAAACAAACCTGTAATACAGCGGCTAAAATTAAGCTGGACTCAGGAATGGACATTGTTAAATCAAAAAAAGAAAAATAATTGGCATATCGGAGAATGGGTATGTTTATAAAATTGTATACAACAAGTTTATTACCTGAAAATAGTTTAAATCAATTCATAGTCACAAAATCTAAAATAAATCAATAGCAAAACAAAATAAGTCCCCATACAGTACTTGTTAATGTGGGCAGTCTTTTGTAGCCTGATATCAACATGCAAGAGCTGTCATTCATCCTTAAGTTTAACTTCTATTGTTACTATAGCATCAGTGTTACATTATTGCAAAGGAAAGGGGCCTTCTGAATATTGTGATTTGGATCTTCACTGGCCCCTGCTGGCTATAAAATAGCCAACTGGTTGGTATCTGTGGTCTAGATCAGTCAGGCGTGTGCAATCTTTCCTCGCTGCGCACCCCTGCCTGCTTCCCCGCCACCCTTATCTTGTCTCCGGCATCAAATGACGCCACAGGGTCACGTGACGTCATTTGACGTCGCATTGCCATAGCGACTCATCGCCGAAGACAAGGTAAGGCAAGTTGCAGAGGCCTCACGCGATCCCCCCGCATTTAATCTAAATGCCTTAGGGAAGAGCGCGGGGCCTCTGCAACCGCCGGGCCCCCCTGAACAATCTTGCGCCCCCCCTGTTTGCGCACCCCTGGTATAGATGCAGTTTACGCACATTTTCCTCTGGTTGTATAGGTAGACAGCCATTGTATCTGAATTGCATAAAGACCATCTGCTGCTGCTGCCCATGGTCTGTACGCATTTGGCTCAGTCTGTTATCTTTCATACAATGGTAAGGCATATCATTGCTTGAATTGGCAGTCGAGATTTGTACTCAGTCAGCACTGAAGAAATATCGGAGCTCAATGAAAACAAATGTCATGTGCCAATTTGATACTTGAAGATCCGTAGAACAATGTATTGTGGTATGTGTGTCCATATAATCATTAAATAACTCCTCCCATCCACCAGTAAAGATTATGTTGATAAAGTCAGGAAAAAGGCAAATGGCTAATCTCAATGGCACCAATAGCTTGCCTAGAAGGTACTACTCACGATTGACCCTTTGTAAGTCCTGAGGGGGAGGGAGGAGGAGAAGGAAGCACTGGAGAACTCGCAGCTCCGGATTGTTGATACAGCTGGTAAAGAGAATAGCCGGTTTGTTGTAAACCTCTTCAGTGGACTGACTCATGTCCGTCAGTCTCTCCGGTCTGGGCTTCATCTGCGTCTCTTAAGCACCATGCGTGTGACGCCTGGAACACCGGAGAACAGCTGATCACTACACAGCTTCCTTTGTATGGTGTAGACCGCGCCGTCAGCACGGCACAGCAAATAAAGAGTAAATAGTTGATCTTCAGTACAGCGTGCGTCCATGCGCATGCGCAATGGAAGGGGAACGTCCCGAAGGAAAAAGCTGGAGCACAACTAATCAAATAAACTGGCAGACAGGATGCAAAAATAAAAAATGTTTATTAGCTAAAAAACAGATACAAGGATAGTCCTGGCAGGTACTCTGACGCGTTTCACGCACAGGGCGCTTTGTCAAAGAGTTGACAATTGGCAGTCGGGTGAAAGGCAGTTATAAGCCCCGGGTCCACGCATGAGGTCATCACGGGTGCACGCACACTGAGTAATAACACTGAGGTGTCGCGCTCGCGATAACGTCATGCGCAGACCTGGTTTTTGGCGTGAAATTTGATTGGAAGTGTTTATTTTGCTGTATGTATATATATATATAATCGAGAGAGAGTCAGAGTCCCTGGCATTTATACCCCATACTCCTTGATAAATGACATTCGTGTCCGAAACACGTAAGAGGCTTTACACCTCCTTTGGGTGATGCTTATTACTAAATACATTTTTCATTTTTATACCACATGGCTCCCTGGGCAGTGCGCTGCTTTCTCTTTTTTGTTACTATTTAGATATAGAGGTGAGAATAGAAAAAAAAAATAAGACTAAAAATCCCCAACAATTTAGCAAATAATGAAAATGTCCGAAATTATTTGATAAATAAATGGGAAGATTACGCAGAAACAAATAAGGAGCACATAGAGGACCTGTTAATATATAGGGAAACATCAAGCCAGTGATGATGGCGCATATTTTATCCGATGTTACCAGATATTTACAGAAGAGCCAGGTAGAATTTACCTCGGCAAGCAATGAACTCACCAAAGTGTATAGGGAATTCAAACTTTCTCCTACACAAAATAACAGAGAATTATTTACAAAAAAAAGTAGCATGTGAAATTTGGCTAGAAAGGAAGAAAAGCAAGACACGTAAATTCAAAGAAAACCAATACTTCAGATACGGAAACAAGACCAGTAAATTGCTGTGTAATTTACTAATGAATTTCAGAAACTCCACACCCATTACCAAGACACCAGATAGAACATTAAAAATAACATGTTATTAAAAAAATTTTTTTTAAAAATGAAGTATTTAAAAACGGCTTTATAAAAGTAACACCATAGCGGAAAGAGATTAAAAAAAAAAAAAGACTTCTTTAAACACACAGTTATCTCAGATCACAAAAGTAGACATGGAACTACGCAACTCCCCAATCGCAGCAAAATAAATAAATAACCTACAAAGCACAAGGACCAGGTGGCCTGACAGGGGAATACTTAAAAATTTAAAATTTCGAGGTGTTAAATCCACTGAGACAAGCATTTAAAAAAACGTTGACATAAGCAACATTTTTAGAATCAAGCAAAACTGTACACATTGTCATTTTACACATATCAGGAAATGATCCATTAAAACCAGAATCATATTGCCCAATGTCCCTAATAGACCAGGACATAAAACTTTACACACAAATATTGGTAGACCATCTAGAAACTATATTACACAAACTTATACATACGGATCAGGCGAGTTTTGTAAAGGGCAGATCAGCAGTTAAAAATATAAGAACTGTAATAACGGCAATTAACTGGTTCAATACACACAGATTAAAGAACAAAGCCATTATACTGTATCAGTAGATGACGAAAAGGATTTTGATAATATACACTGGGAATATCTTTTCAAAACACTAGACACAATCGGATTCCAGGGACAATTTAACAATATGCTAAAAGCAATGTATGCCAAATCAAAGGGCAACATAACAGCAGCAGACTTGTTATCAGAAGGCTATGAATTATTTAGTATGTGTCAAGGGTGTCCCCTCTCACTGCTCTTATTTAATTTGGCAATAGAACTGCTGGCTATATTCCCTCATCAGATGGAAGAATTCAACGGAATAGAGGTTGGGCCAGTGGAAATGAAACTGGCAATGTTTGCAGACGACATATTAATGTTTGTTTCACAGCCTGATAAATGCTTACCAGCAATATTAGAAAAAATCAAGAAATGTGGTTGGTTTGCGGGGTTCAAAATAAACTTGACCAAAACAGAATAATGTACGTAGCCAAACAGAAAATAATAGGACAACATAGAATATATCTATACATATAACATCTAAGCTACTAAGATACCTAGGAATAATGTTCGAACCAGAATTGGGAAAACTATATCATCATAACTTTAGGCCCATTATGAACAAAAAAAATTGTAGATGAATTACAGAAGTGGATGGACCTTCCATTATCCCTATTTGGCAGAGGATGTGTGGTAAAGATGTAATTTGCAAGACTATTACACCCCATGCAGACCCTGCCAATGCTGATACAACACAAAGATGTAAAAATGAATCACAGCCATAACAACATTTCTATGGGGGGGGGGGGGGGGGAACAGAATAGTACGGGTAAAATTATGTTTATCTGAAGATCTTGGGGGGGGGGGGCGCATCAACCAACCGGACATAAGAAATTATAATCTCGCATGTCATTTTAGACATGTTGGATTTTGGATTCTGGTGAAACGTTATTACTCATCCAATATGTTAGAGAAACAATTGGTAAAACCATTATCATTAAAAGAGATCTTGCGTATGAAATTTGGTGAAATCCCACTGCACATAAAACAGCGATCGTAAGAGACAACATAATTGCCTGAAGGGAAACTAGGAAAATGTTTGGGGCACCTTATGATGTCAATATATTTGCCGTTCCAGGAAATCTCAAAATTTAATCTAGGAAAGGAACAAAAAACTTTTAAAATCTGGGAAACTAAGGGGATAGATTGTTTAGGTAATTATTCATTCCTTCCAGGAACTAGGCACGAAAAACGACATACTGTACCAAAAACTCATTTTTTTATCATATATTCAAGCACTCGATTATGGGGGGTGGCAATACCAAACTATAAGACATGCATATTACAAAATAACAGATTTGATGACTATTTTGACCATAACAGAGATGCAATATATCGTAACTACAATCTGGCGAGGATTGATGATCACATAAAGTTACTACAAAATACACTAATATCATGGCAAAGGGCCTTTACAGAAATACAACATATAGATGAACCCCTAGTTTGTCTACCAAGGATTTATAAATTAACATGGAGAGAAGTACAATTTAAAATAACACACAGGGCATATGTTGCATTCAACAAGAACCCCCCATGCATTAACTAGAGCAAATGGTCAATGCCCCAAGTGCCAAATGGCGAAGGCAGACCTCAAACATTGTTTTGCGGTCATGCAACCTCATCAAAAAATGTTGGGATGAGGTTATGGACTATATAGGAAAAACATTCAGTCACAAAACATAAGAACCCGATGGTGGTGTTATTTGCCAACATAGAATCATGGCTAGATGAAGAAGGTAATGTAACCAAAGCAGTAAATGCCTCTGAAATTGTGCTGATTGCAGCCAGAAAAGCAATTGTGTTGCAGTGGATATCCCCATCACCTCCAACATTAGACATAGTGAAATTATATTTATTCAAACTGATGAGCATAGATAAGATGGAGGTGAGCTTCCAAAAGGAGCTCAAGACCAAAAACAATTCCAGAAATGGGAATAGCTCATTAACACCCTGTCGAAAAAAGCCAAGTTAGACATTATTTGCAGCCACAACATGGTGTTTAACCAGACAGTTCCTCACACAATAGAAATAGAATACCCTAATGAGACCTGAAACTTTAGTCAGCAAGGAAAAGAAAGAAGGATGGACATTATAGTTGGGGGGAGGGGGTAATCTAGACAGATGGCTTAATAACAGGTAGAAAGAATGGTTGAAACCACTGAGATGGATTGTTATGTTAATTAAAGTTAGTTAAAGGTCTGAAAAAAATAAAATAAAGTGAGACAATAAAACCACGATGTCAACAATGGAAAAAAGGGGAAAAGCCGATGTACGCAAGATGGATAAAGTATATCACGAGAGTTGCATTCAGAAAAGTGATCCGGGTAAATGAGAGGTGTGTTTGCGAAGCAAAGAGTGTGTATTCTCAAAATGTGAAATATATATACAGTATATATTTTAAAAAGATACATTCATTACTACAATTACGTCTCGCCCACAAATATTGTTACCTCTCTTTAATCCGCCCATTCCTGAAGTAATAAAGCCTCTTTCCTTTGCCATGACATAATACTGCTGATATACTAGCAAACCGAGAATGTGGTTTGTCCTCTACAAGATAAACTTATGGACGCATAACATTTGCTCTTGCGTGTTGATATCGGGCTATGAAGACTGTCCACATTGACAAGAACTAATTAGGGACCACTATTGTGTCGGCTATGAATTTATTTAACATTTTGTGGCTATGAATTGATTTGAACTTTATATTTGTAATAAACATGTACATATTTTTCACAACCATACCTATTCTCTGATTTGCCAATAATTGTTTTCTTTTCTGATTCGAGAATGTCCATTCCAGAGTCCAATTTACAATATATATAGTTTTTTCTTGACTATGTTTTCTGTAAGGATAAGATAACTGCTGCTAATTTTGGTGTTACAGGAATTACTCGTGGGGTTAGAGCATATTCTTAATTTTTTTTCTGGTAAATCAACATTTGCACCAACCACCAGTAAATGCACCAATGTGGTACTGACAGACAGGGCCGCCAACAGCAGACCCCCACTGTTGGCAGCCCTGCTGACAGAATATGGCAAAAGGTTGTCCATGGATTACACTTAGATTGTATGGTTCTCAGGGCAGAGCCTCCCTTCGCCTTATATTGTAATTTACTTGCTGCTCTCATTGTTTCTACTTTTATTTTCCCTGTATTTGTAATGTTGCAAAGGGATATATACACTGTTGACACTATATACATATAATTATACATACATCCTTTTGTTCTTTTTGGAATTGAATGATTTGTCTGCATAGCAGATGGCTTCACTTCTCAGGAACAAATTCATAAAATCCATGGAACATTTGAGCAAAGTCTAATTGTCTGTTCTCAAGGTCAAACGGTGTACTTCTCAATGTTCATGTAAATATTGGAGAAATTCACCCATGTTTTCTTTAAATGTTTGCAAAAGTTGTAGGTAGTCTTCAAGAAAGATATCCACTGTTGGTATTTTTTGTTCATATTTCATATATTTGTACCTTTTTTTTGCCAGCTATGAAAGTCAAAAGGTTGCTAATTATGCAAACCTGCTCAAAGCAAAGGCTTTTTGCCTGTACAATATGAGACAATATAAACATTGTACAAATGAGAGAGCAACAAACACAACTTATTTTCAGTTGTAGAAAGCAGCCAGTAGCCATGGGGTGCACAAACTAGGGGGCGCGAATTTTTTTGCGGGGTTGGGGGAGCGGCGGTTGCACAGGCCCCGCGCTCTTCCCCAAGGCATTTAAATTAAATGCTGGGAGATCACTTGAGGCCTCTGCAACCTGAACTTACCTTGATTCAGAAGGCTGCTGTGACGCGTCGCCATAGCAACGCAGTGTCAAATGACACCGGCACTAGAGGTGAGGGGGGCTCGAGCACAGGGGGGGAGAAGGTGCAGCACACCCCTGCAGTAGCTGATATTTTAATGCCAAATTTAAAAAAAATACACATAAGTTGATTCAAAGCAGACAGTATTTAGTTTTTTTTTATTTTCACATCCAAATTTTTCAGTTAATACAAATATTTATATCTTAACATTGTTTTAATGCTTTCACATTTTTCTAATAGTAAACCAATTTGGCGAGGCTGCTATTGACACAGCAAAGAGAATGAAAGCAAACCAGTGTGAAGAACAGGTAAGTAAACATAGTTTGATTAATAATACTATTTTTCTGTGTCCTTATATGGTTATCACTCTCTGCTTAGCATGTTTCAGTACAACATTGGTTATTTAGTTATACCAAAGTCAGTGCAATGGTAATTGTTGCATAAATAAAAGCATTGTAGCAGGAGGATATATATGTATGTATGTATATCTTTATTTACACAGTGCCCAAAGTACAATACAGGGAATTATAATGCAGTAAGTGCAACAAACAAGATCAGACAATAGGAACGGAAATCACTGCACTGCAGAGCTTACAATCTAAGGGTGAATGTTGGGAGACTTGGAGACAGCAGGTGAGGGAGTAAGTGCAGTAGATGGCAGTGCTTGGCCACAATTGTTGGTAGAAGTGGGTGTGGGACAGCAGCCATGAGTCTGGGCTATTAGAATGCTTCATTTAAGAGGTTTGTTTTAAGGTTTGACTTAAAGGTGGGGAGAGAAGGTGCTTGGCTTATACCAATTGTGAGGGAGTTCCACAGGTAAATGATAGTGAGGAGAAAAGGTTTATGTTGAGAGAGAGCAGTAGAGGTGAAAGGGGTGGAAAGGAGACGGTTATGGGTAGAATGCATGGGCATAATGAGAGATCAAATCCGATATGTATGGAGGAGCAGATGAGTGGAGAGCCTTGAAGCTAAGGAAGTGAACTTTGCAGGTGATAAAAATTTGATGGGAAGCCAGGAGATGGATTTATGAAGGAGATGAGCAGGTTCTTGAAGAAAGTGAAATTATTCTAGCAGCAGAATTTAATATAGATTGGAAAAGAGAGTTGCGAAGCAGGGAGGTCGGTTAGCAAAATATTACAATAATCCAGATGGGAGAGGATAAGGGCATGCCGTTTTAGCAGTAGATTGACAGAGGAAGGGGCTGATCTTGGCTATGTTATGGAGGAAGAAGCGAGGAATGTTAAGCATGGCATCAATGTGATTGGAGAAGGAAAGGGAGGAGTCAATTGTCACACTTTGGCAATGTGATTTGGGGGCAGGATAGATAATAGTACAGTTTACTGTGATGGGGAAAAAAGGGGATATTAGGCTGGGTTTAGGATTAAATATAAGGAGCTCACTTTTAGACATTAATTTTAAGGAGGCAAAGCACCATCTGTCAGGAGATAATCAGAGACTTTGGACTGGATTGCATGTGTGAGATATCTAATGCCAAAAGAGTTGATGAGGTCACCAAGTGGCAGTGTGTAAAAAAAGAAATGGAGAGGTCACAGAGCAGAACTCGGAGGTACACCAACAATCAGATCAACAGGCCATGAAGACATGTTGGCAACAGATACAGAAAATGTGCAATGTGAGAAGTATGATGAGAACCAGGATAAAGCGTGGGTATGGATATCAAGAGAGTATAGAATATGAAGGAGAAGAGTGTGATCAACAGTTTTGAAGGCAGCAGAGAGATTGAGTAGGATAATGGGGAAAACATGACCGTGGGATTTTACTTCCTGTTGATTATTGGCTACTTTATTGAGGACAGTCTCCATTGAGTGAGCTGTAAAGGGTTCAGCCGGGCATAGGAATTAAGAAAGTTGATCATATGGGAGAACACAAGACATTCTAGCAGTTTGTAGACAAAATACAGGAGGGCTACAGGGTGGTAGTTTGTGAGGTACGTAGGTATCTCACCAAGTATAAATATAATGTGGCTTTTGTCATCTTAAAGCAACAGTCTGCATTTATTTTTATTTTTTAATACAATTATTTGGTTTCACATGAGACAGAGAGGCAAAGCCAGAATTCTTATTATCATAACACGGCAACATATTCCGTAGCGCTGTACACTAGGGTTGGAGGACGAAAACAATAAAATAAGAAACGTAAACTTACATTGTTACAGTCGGTATGGACGGCGCTACCCCAAAGAGTTTACAATCTATAATGAAGGGGTACGTGGAAACAAGGTAGAGGGGGGTATATTAAAGGAACAGAGGTTATACATTCAGTTTACAGACGTTTCATGGACAGTTAGAGATAATAAATCATTATGGGAATTGTAACAGAGCATCTCTAACTTCAGTGAACGTCAGCAAACAGCTGAAACCCTTTGGCTGCTGCCTTTGGTGGAGACTCGTGTGGTCTCATATCAAAGAAGTCCGGAGGTGAAGTGAACCTCAACTATAATACACATGAGTAGCACGACGCAAATCCCAGAAGAGGTCCAGCTTATTAAACATGTAATCAAAGCATTTGTTGAACCCTTTATGTAATTGTAAGTTTCAATCATACTCTCCTTCTTCTCCTCTTCAAGTTCTACAATACTCTGAGGTCATACCCATGATCTATAAAGTGACATCACTACACTAATCTCTCTCTTTCTGCTGCCGAGGCTACGGCCTGCTGGCTGCGCGCCTGGTGCAGCTCTGATCCCCGGTCTGCAGTGAGCTGCAGAGGGAAAGGGGGGGGGGGGAGGGCATGAAGGGGGCGCGGCATTGATGTCACCCGGCAGGTTCGCCCTCATTGGCTGAACCGCCGGGGGCGTGGTCCCTGCAGCGGGCGCTGCAGCAGCTAGCGGATACCTGGCCTAATACCTATGCAAACTGGCATCCAGCTTGCTTTCCCTATTGCTGTATTACATTGCTCGCTTACTTTTAAGTCTGCTGAAATAATGACTCCCAGGCCCCTTTCCTCTATAGCAATTTATATTATAGTACTCTGTGCCCAGGACATACTTGAAAACGAGAGGTAACTCTCAATGTATTACTTCCTGGTAAAATATCTTCTAAATAAATAAATAATACATTCATTCTATATTTTGCCTTTGGATGTTTTTTACCAAGTGCATTATTTTGCATTTTTGGGCATTGACAATTCCTCTAATCTACAGCTGTAGTCAATATTACTGCACCCATTATCGTGTGGTACGGCATTAAATCCAAGTAATGCTTCATGGTATTGAATATCCAATTGCACATAACACATTCAAACTCGCACCTGCAAAAATGCGTCATCGTGTTATACCAGGTGAAAAAACTTTGGCCATAGCTGTACCTAAATCATTAATAATTGTATATAACCCCCTACTGTGTCAACCCTGTTTCATATTTTTGTGTGGTCTGCATAAGGGCATATTTTCCCATACAGACCATTTTTAATGTCACTAACGATATTAAAGAGCACCAGTCCCAGTACAGATCACTAAGGTACTCCACTGGTCAACTTCCTCTCCTATAAATGTACTCCATTTACCAAAACTCTCGGTCGCAAGTCCTTTAACCAGTGTCTATTCAATCACCTTCAAATCCAATATGTAATCCCAAGCATTACAACTTGTTTATCAGCCTTCTATGTGGGGCAGTATCTAAGGCCTTACTAAAATCTAAATAAGCTACATCTGCTGCTTCACCCAGATTTATTACCTGAGTCACCCAGACATGATTTCTCCTATACCCCACCAGTAAATCCATAAGTGTCGTCATAGATGTATATTTCTAGCATTGTTAACTTCTCCAAGCATTGTACAGAAACAAATAAAGGACCTGACTTTTCAATTTCTAGCTTTCCCAGGCCATGGCAGGAAAACTCAATCCTCACGTCCACGTGGAGTATGACTGGAATCTACGGCAGGAAGAAATTGACGAGAGCGACGATGATTTAGATGATAAGGTCAGGTGAATTTATATGTACATTCACAAAATTCGATGTTAAGAGATAATGGGGAAACACTGGGTTTGTTGTCTGAGACGTGAATGTGCTCACAAGTGGTATTTTTATTTGCTGTACACTGTACGGTGGAGGGTTTTTTGTCACTTTTGTACTCAGCGTAACTTATTTTGTGTCTGTCTTAGCGATTTCCAACTTCACATTGCAAAGCCAGTAACCAACCTCACACTTAAGAGAAACAAATGGTCCAAACAGCTGTCTGTGGGTAGGTTTTCTGGCTATGCACTTCTATAACCCAGGCTCAGCTGAAAAACTGTGATACGGCAGGCATATGCTTATAGGGGTCCATGTTAAAATGGACAAGTAGCAAAAAGTGACACTATGCTCATTTGCATGTCATTACCCATAATCCCTGGCTGCAATGGAAACATTGTATTCTAAGAGATAATGGGGAAAGGAAAGACAGGGTTGCAGACCTGTCTGAGACATGTGAATGTGCTCACAAGTGGTAGATTTATTTGCTGTACAATACTTTGTAAGTATTCAAACTGCACCAAGTAATAATTAAAGCAAAGCCCTTTAACTGGATGAGCTGCCTGTTTATCATTGCTGTGCTGCTTCATTGGTGTTTTTCTGTAGAAATCAGCGCTTCAGTTCATTTGATAAATATCAATAGCTCTTATCAATGTGTAATATTGAAAGCATTTAATGTACCTTTCTAATGGAAATGTAGGGGTGTTTATATATTTTATAACAAGCTCTTCGGGGCAGGGATTTCCTTTCCTATTGTCTGATTTTGCTGCGTTTAATATATTATAATTCCCCTGTACTATATTTTTTGTGAAGCGCTGAGTACACTTTTGGCGCGATATAAATAATGACATACAATACAATATGTACTGTAATACAGAGATATACTAGCACTCACAGGAACATAAACAAGAAGAAAGTGTTTTTTCTCCAACATTTTGGCCCACAGCAGGAACCTTGATCAAGACTGAAAAGTTAATGGAATTATAATACATTTTTTGTTTAAGATCCGGCATATGTGTCTAAAGTCATAGTATAAAACTCAAAATAGCTACTCGCGCCACCTATCAAACACAAAGGTAATACATACTGTATATAGGAGTCGGGTGCACCTAAGGGATATGTATAGGATAATAAAACAATAAGAGATCCAAGCCCCTATTACAGTGCACTCACAGGCTCCCACAAAGGCGGAAAAACTTTGGTGTCTCCACTAAGGTAAAGGTATCTAGCGTCAAATGTCGGGAGTAAGGCCGAGTTCATGGTGAGGGTGCGTGACCGTTCTAGTGGCTTCACGCTTGCTCTAAGCTTGAGCGATTTGTGCCTTCTAATTGAACGCGATGAAGGGGCGTGTCGTGGGCGTGGCCATGACGTCACTGAGCTGGTTCACCCTCATTGGGTGAATCGCTCACGTGACCCAGCCGTCGTGCGAGGAAACAAATGTATTTGTTTCGGCGCACATCACGAACGCCGGCGCTTCTGGTCGCGGCCGCGCTCTTAGGACAGCCTCATAGAGGCACATCATTTTGATCGCATCGCGGTCGCGATAACTGTGGACACGGCCTAAGGTTTGTCACACAGAAACAGAGGAAGATTGTCAGTGAGGAAGGGAAAAAGCCTGGGGAATATAAATGACCTCAGAGGTAAGTGCAAATAATGTGCACGGAAGTAGGGGCTTTTTTGAGACCCGTTATTGGATCTCTTATTGTTTTTTAAAGTCAAATTATGCTAATTTATCGTAGACTGTTATAAAAGTAATTAATTGTTTGTTGTAACGTTGAATTGTTCTGGTTTGTGCAGTCTCCTTAACGGATGTTGATTCTGATCAATTACTTAGTCATTCTCACTTTTTTTTCTGCTGATGCGTGCAGGATTAATATGTGTTAGGAACTGTTGCTTTTTCGCTCGCTAAATTGAAGTTTTTCTGAGAAGATTGGTTTACTTCATTCAACTTTAAACTTGGATGGAAATTTGTTACAGTATAGTTGAAAGTATATCAAAATATTTACCATTCCTGAGCAAATATTGTATCATTTATATATATTTTTTTTCGTGATAGCCAAGTCCAATAAAGAAAGAGCGGTCCCCAAGACCCCAGAGCTTTTGCCATTCTTCCAGTATTTCTCCCCAAGACAAGCTGTCACTGCCTGGCTTCATTACTCCAAGAGACAAACAGAGACTGTCTTATGGAGCCTTTTCCAACCAGATATTCATGACCCCAAGCACAGACTCGTCTACTTCTCCAATAACAGATGCACCTCCACTTCCCCCTAGGAATTCAGGCAAAGGTATGTTGTCTTGTTTTCCATGAAATTATGCATATTTGATTCTCTAATACAGCTTTTGATGCATTAACTCTAAATATAACCTGATAACTACTTATTATTAGTAAATGTTATTAAAGAGCTATGAAATGTTCCTCAAATTAGAATTTATATCTGTTAATGAGTAGCCTGTCTATACAAATATGATAACATTTCCACAATTATATTAACCAAATCATCATTTTTTTCTCCCCAATCTTCGTGTGTGTATCGGACTATTTTCACCATCCCATTCCATCCGTAAATATTTTTCTGTCGCTGAGCACAAATATTACATTTTTATTTCTGAAGAGAACTCTACTTAGTACTTAAAATATAATAATTGGGCTGAGAATAGATAAAGCGTGGTTGATTCTTGTGCAGTAGGCTCATCATAACTACTATTTCTACACAAACAGATTAGTCTGGATGTACCACATGAACAGAATAAGGTAGAGCCTGTTTAAAGTTTGCTAAACATGTTCAAATTAAATGTCACATTTAAAGCTGCAGTTCAAGCAATATCCTACATGTGTTTTTTTTTGTTTTTTTAAATAAATCAGTTCTGTAGTATGCGAAAATACTTGTAGCATTTAAAAAAATAAAACTATTTTAAAGACATTTTTAATGTCTTTATGTTTTAATATAGACTCTTGCACAGGAATATTTTTTTTCTACAAATTTGTGTGTGTATATTTGTAGAAAAATATCATTCCTGTTCAAGATTCTATGTTACCAGCTTTATATTCAATTATACTGCTATTATTCTTTGTAACGCTTTCAGTGCTCTGATGAACTCCATGGAAGGTGTGTGTGTGTGTGTGTGTGTGTGTGTGTGTGTGTGTGTGTGTGTGTGTGTGTGTGTGTGTGTGTGTGTGTGTGTGTGTGTGTACAGGCATACCCCGCATTAACGTACGCAATGGGACCGGAGCATGTATGTAAAGCGAAAATGTACTTAAAGTGAAGCACTACCTTTTCCCCACTTATCGATGCATGTACTGTACGGCAATCGTCATATACGTGCATAACTCATGTAAATAACGCATTTGTAACAGGCTCTATAGTCTCCCCGCTTGTGCACAGCTTCGGTACAGGTAGGCAGCCGGTATTGCTATTCAGGATGTGCTGACAGGCGCATGCGCGATCTGCCGTTTGCCTTTTGGGCGATATGTCCTTACTCGCGAGCGTACTTAAAGTGAGTGTCCTTAAACGGGGGTATATATATATATATATATATATATATATATATATATATATATACACACACACATACATGTAGAGGTATCAGTACCGTGTTAGCCGAGCTTCAATAATCAAAAAATAAATAGCACTGTATACTGTGGGCTCTCCATTCATTTATATTCACACAGATCCACACACACACACTCTTACATCACTTGCTTTCAGGAACCTTTTGACACCTCTAGCCATAAAACACATCCACACCGGGGGAAGGACTAGCACAGATAACATTTCAAGAGACACTGTTTTTAAGTGATAAAAACAGAAAAGACACAGCGCACAACGCTCATAGTGCATTAAATGATATATTAGCATATACAATAAGGTAAGGTGAGTAATGTGCGTACATCAAAATAATTGAACAAATGCAGTTAGGGATAATGTTACCCAACGCCTCAGGAAACCGGAACAAGTGTCCTCACAGGGGTTTTGGCGCTGGTACCTCGGATGCAGGATCCCAGTAGTTGAAAGGTAAGTAAAGAGTCTCTACACAGTTCTTTTACCCACAGGGCACGAGTCCAACGTCTGCTGCTGCCGCATGCAGTTGTTTGCCAGTCCACAGCTCCACGCCGGCTGGATTCTCTCCCTCCCCTCCGTGCACAGCACTTCCGGGTCAATGACGTCACCGCGGGGGAGATGGCTGGTATTAGCGCCGTGTAGACTCGATCAGCTCGCGTAATGGGGTGATGGTTAGAGGTAGAGGTTAGGATTGCAGTTCTTGACCAGTCATCCAACGCGTTTCGAAACCCGTAGGTTTCTTCTTCAGGGAATAAAATAAAGTGGTTCCGGATGGATTCTAAATACTACACAAACGTGCCTCATTGGCTGAGCTATCTACACTAACAGCCAATGGGGAAGTAGTGGAGGCGGGTCAAAAGGTCCCGGTTTCGCGCGTCACTGATTGTCAATAGCAACAGAACATAAACATACAAAAAACTTTATTAACAACGACAAATCAAAACAAGCGCGATTGATGGTAGCTAAAATACAAAGAAACAGTGTTAAAACATGATAAAAAACATAGTGCACTTGTGCATCAGTGGCCAGGCAAACTAGGATGGCTATCCTAATATATAATATAAACCACAGATGAAGAAGAAAAACGAAAAGTATACAAAGCCGATTTGTAACTAAAGAGCAGCAAGGTGCAGCAAGGTGATTCAGAGCAACCATAATTCATAATAAAAAAAGCTTCTCATGATAGGTGACTAAAAAGACAAAGAGATAAAAATTAAAACTTCTAGACTAATAAAATTATTAAAATTATGAGGTAGTATGTAGGAACTTAATACAGGGACCAAATGTCTATATCTTCATTTAAACCCCCCGGATACAAGGTATTTAGTTTATGTATCCAGAAGGTTTCCTGTCTTGAAAGTTCTTTTACTCTGTCTCCCCCTCTCCTATTTTGGGGTATAAACTTAATACCTTTGAATAATAGAGAGGAGGGATCACAGTTGTGGGATTGTGCATAGTGCTTTGAAATGCTGTGCTTCATGAACCCTATTTTGATGTTGCGCAGGTGTTCTTGGATGCGCACTTTCAAAGGGCGCTTAGTGCGTCCCACATAGAGAGGGCCACACGGACACTCTAATAAGTAAACCACATGGTCAGTTTTGCAGTATATAAAATCATTAATATTATGTACTTCTCCATTTGTACATTTAAAAGTTTTTCTATCAGGGTGCAAATGTTTGCAAACTGAGCACTTCCCACACTTGAAATTCCCAATTGGTTTAGTACTTAACCATTTGGTATCCGCACTAGGATGTTCAGTTAGTTTTATATCACTTGGTGATAGTGTGTTTTTTAAATTTTTGGCTCTTCTGTAAATAAATTTTGGGAATTCCGAGAGGTGAGCACCCAGTAGCAAATCGTTTGATAAAATAGACCAATGTTTTCTTATGATTTTCTCAATTTGCCCCGTCATTGAATTAAAGTTAGTGATAAAAGGGACGTTACATTTACCCTCATCTTCCTGGGGGGTTTTACTTTTTTTATGTTTTGTTAATAGCATTGTTTTTCTATCAAGTTCTCTTATTTTGTTCAGATCTTTATTTAGTTTCTCTAGACGATAGCCCCTCTCTAAAAATCTTAATGTCAATTTCTTAGCTTGTTCCTCGAAGTCCACTTCCGTACTACAGTTCTTCTTCAACCTATAATATTGACCGCTGGGGATGTTCGATATCCATGTTTTTTTGTGGTTACTTGTGGCAACAAGGAGGTTGTTGCAATCAACCTCCTTGAAAAAGGTTTTTGTTACCACAGTCCCCTCAGCTGAGGTTATAAGGTTAAGGTCTAGGAAGTGGACTTCTGTCTCATGCTCTACATGTGTAAAAGTGAGATTTTTATCATTGTTATTTAAATACTGTAGGAATTGGTTGGTTGAACAATGGTCGCCGTCCCATATGCACAGGATGTCATCTATAAACCGACGCCATACAATGATGTTTGCCTTGAAAGGGTTGTTGTTATAAATGTATTCCTCTTCCCATCTTCCCATGTACAGGTTTGCGAAACTGGGGGCAAATCTCGTGCCCATTGCAGTTCCGCAAACCTGTAGAAAGAATTCATCAAGGAACATGAAATAATTATGCTTCAAGATGTATCTGATAGAGTCGATAACAAATTGGCTATTAAGGGGATTTAGAGTAACATCATTCAATAAGAAGGATTGAACAGCATTTAGACCCTCCTCATGTGGGATGTTAGTATACAGGGCCTGCACATCACAGGTAAGCCACCTATAGGAGTCTTTCCACACAAAACCTTCCATCAGATTCAACACTGATGTTGAATCTCTCAAGTAGGAAGGGAGTTGTGTTACAAAAGGTTGGAGGAAATAGTCCACATATTGGGATAGGTTGGATGTGAGGCTCTCTATTCCCGAAATAATCGGTCTACCAGGCGGGTTTGTCATACTTTTGTGGGTTTTTGGGAGATGATAAAATACGGCAATTTTGGGACAGCTACAGTATAAAAAATCATATTCTCTTTTTTCGATTACAGTATTGGTTAGGGCTTCATCAAGAAGATATTTTAATGAGACAAGAAATTCCCCTGTGGGGTCCCTTTTCAATCTTTTATATGAGGTGGTGTCGTTTAGGAGTCTGAGGGCTTCCCCCTCATAGTCCTTCCTATCTTGTAAAACGACACCACCCCCCTTGTCAGCTTGCCTAATAATCAAGTTTTTATTTTCTTTTAGGAGTTTTAAAGCCAATGCTTCGTTTTTATTCAGATTATGTCTAATATCACTACTTTTAAAATTATTGGTTAAAAAATTAAAATCTTTGTTGACCATGTTAAAAAATGTCTCTATGTGATGACCTTTAGAATGTGCAGGGTAAAATTTCGACTTTCCTCTAAAGTGAGTGTGCGTGCAGGTTAAATCATCGTCCATAGTTTCTGGCTGAGTTGATTCAACAGTACTGATGTCAGTGATGCTTAAGGATGGAGTATTTTCTATATCGGATTTGATAAAATGCCTCTTCAGAGTTAGATTCCTAACAAACTTCTGAAGGTCCGTGTATAGTTGGAAAGCATTAGGGCCGCAGGACCGGGAGAAGGTAAGGCCTCTGTCCAAAACCTTTTTCTGATCATCCGTTAGGATGACAGTGGACAGATTAAAGATCCCTTTAGGGGATGTAGTTTTTATGACATCTCGCAGTCTCTTTTCTTGAGATCTGGCCCCCCCTCTTGTTCCTCTCCTGACAGGACCCTTTTCCTCCTTTCTTTTATCTCTGGTTTTTGTATTGCACCCTGACCCTCTCCCTTCCTCAACGGGTCTATATGCCTGTTTTTGACTGAGTCTAAAAAACCCGAGGGAGAGGATTGGGCCGGTGATCTCTGTCTAGCACTAGGTTTAAAAGCTCTCTGGTTAAAATTCGAATCATAATTAACATATTCTCTTTGCCCATATCTAAAATTAGGAATATAGTTCTTCCCTTTATAATTAGGGTTTCTGAATTGTCCCTCCTGTCTGTGGTGGGGGGGGTAACCATTATTTGGGGTAAAGCCCCTTCTCTCTCCATATACTTGGGTATCCCTACCTCTTACATTCCAATTTTCCCAACCTCTTTGATTAGGGAAAGGTGTAAAATTTCCTTGCTGCTCGTTAGTTCTATTTAGGGATTGGGAGGAGTCTCTTAAACCCCCTCCTTTTTGATTAGTTTTAACAGACCTGCTTCTGTCAGTGTCTTTCGCCCAATTCCTTTGCCTATTATTATCGTAGTCGGCCTTGTCTCTAAAAAAAATCGGCTTTGTATACTTTTCGTTTTTCTTCTTCATCTGTGGTTTATATTATATATTAGGATAGCCATCCTAGTTTGCCTGGCCACTGATGCACAAGTGCACTATGTTTTTTATCATGTTTTAACACTGTTTCTTTGTATTTTAGCTACCATCAATCGCGCTTGTTTTGATTTGTCGTTGTTAATAAAGTTTTTTGTATGTTTATGTTCTGTTGCTATTGACAATCAGTGACGCGCGAAACCGGGACCTTTTGACCCGCCTCCACTACTTCCCCATTGGCTGTTAGTGTAGATAGCTCAGCCAATGAGGCACGTTTGTGTAGTATTTAGAATCCATCCGGAACCACTTTATTTTATTCCCTGAAGAAGAAACCTACGGGTTTCGAAACGCGTTGGATGACTGGTCAAGAACTGCAATCCTAACCTCTACCTCTAACCATCACCCCATTACGCGAGCTGATCGAGTCTACACGGCGCTAATACCAGCCATCTCCCCCGCGGTGACGTCATTGACCCGGAAGTGCTGTGCACGGAGGGGAGGGAGAGAATCCAGCCGGCGTGGAGCTGTGGACTGGCAAACAACTGCATGCGGCAGCAGCAGACGTTGGACTCGTGCCCTGTGGGTAAAAGAACTGTGTAGAGACTCTTTACTTACCTTTCAACTACTGGGATCCTGCATCCGAGGTACCAGCGCCAAAACCCCTGTGAGGACACTTGTTCCGGTTTCCTGAGGCGTTGGGTAACATTATCCCTAACTGCATTTGTTCAATTATTTTGATGTACGCACATTACTCACCTTACCTTATTGTATATGCTAATATATCATTTAATGCACTATGAGCGTTGTGCGCTGTGTCTTTTCTGTTTTTATCTGTTAGCTTAGGGGGTCCCTGAGCCCCCCCTCCATCGCAGCTGCAGACGCTCAAATTAAGGTCACGTTATTTTATCTAATCACATTTTATCACGTTATTTTACCAGTAGTTGCGCACCTTATTTTCTTTTCACTCTCTTTGCTCTGTTTGGTGCTGCACTCACGTTTCTAATTTTACACCCCTTAGTGTGGTTAAATATTTTACCCGAACCATGGTTTGGAGCCTGGTAGATTGCCGGAAAAAACGTGACGAGCATTTTGACTCACTGTTTTCTGAGGAAATTACTGTTGTTCCTGACAAGGGAAATGTTAAGGGATCTATTGAAAAGAATTTTAAAGTACTAGAGCAATTACTCCTTACCGAAGGAAAAATCCACCTTGAAAAAAGAACTATTCAAAAGTACGTGGAGTGTGATAGAGTCCCTAGGGGCCTGCGTTTTCGCAAATCACCCACCTTCGGTAAGGATAATGACCATTTTTTAAAAGAGTGGAATAGGATCTTGGATGACTGTTCTATATCACTAATGAAACTCATCATTTATGAAAGAACAAAAACATTAAAAATGATGGATAAAGAGATTTCAGATGTTATAAAAGTGTTGGAGCCCCTAGTAATTGAATACGATTGCTCGGAGCTCGAACACGACCTCCGCATGAAACTTGAACATGCGGAGGAAGAAATCATGAAGAAGAAACATGAAAAGTTTTTTAGAGACAAGGCCGACTACGATAATAATAGGCAAAGGAATTGGGCGAAAGACACTGACAGAAGCAGGTCTGTTAAAACTAATCAAAAAGGAGGGGGTTTAAGAGACTCCTCCCAATCCCTAAATAGAACTAACGAGCAGCAAGGAAATTTTACACCTTTCCCTAATCAAAGAGGTTGGGAAAATTGGAATGTAAGAGGTAGGGATACCCAAGTATATGGAGAGAGAAGGGGCTTTACCCCAAATAATGGTTACCCCCCCCACCACAGACAGGAGGGACAATTCAGAAACCCTAATTATAAAGGGAAGAACTATATTCCTAATTTTAGATATGGGCAAAGAGAATATGTTAATTATGATTCGAATTTTAACCAGAGAGCTTTTAAACCTAGTGCTAGACAGAGATCACCGGCCCAATCCTCTCCCTCGGGTTTTTTAGACTCAGTCAAAAACAGGCATATAGACCCGTTGAGGAAGGGAGAGGGTCAGGGTGCAATACAAAAACCAGAGATAAAAGAAAGGAGGAAAAGGGTCCTGTCAGGAGAGGAACAAGAGGGGGGGCCAGATCTCAAGAAAAGAGACTGCGAGATGTCATAAAAACTACATCCCCTAAAGGGATCTTTAATCTGTCCACTGTCATCCTAACGGATGATCAGAAAAAGGTTTTGGACAGAGGCCTTACCTTCTCCCGGTCCTGCGGCCCTAATGCTTTCCAACTATACACGGACCTTCAGAAGTTTGTTAGGAATCTAACTCTGAAGAGGCATTTTATCAAATCCGATATAGAAAATACTCCATCCTTAAGCATCACTGACATCAGTACTGTTGAATCAACTCAGCCAGAAACTATGGACGATGATTTAACCTGCACGCACACTCACTTTAGAGGAAAGTCGAAATTTTACCCTGCACATTCTAAAGGTCATCACATAGAGACATTTTTTAACATGGTCAACAAAGATTTTAATTTTTTAACCAATAATTTTAAAAGTAGTGATATTAGACATAATCTGAATAAAAACGAAGCATTGGCTTTAAAACTCCTAAAAGAAAATAAAAACTTGATTATTAGGCAAGCTGACAAGGGGGGTGGTGTCGTTTTACAAGATAGGAAGGACTATGAGGGGGAAGCCCTCAGACTCCTAAACGACACCACCTCATATAAAAGATTGAAAAGGGACCCCACAGGGGAATTTCTTGTCTCATTAAAATATCTTCTTGATGAAGCCCTAACCAATACTGTAATCGAAAAAAGAGAATATGATTTTTTATACTGTAGCTGTCCCAAAATTGCCGTATTTTATCATCTCCCAAAAACCCACAAAAGTATGACAAACCCGCCTGGTAGACCGATTATTTCGGGAATAGAGAGCCTCACATCCAACCTATCCCAATATGTGGACTATTTCCTCCAACCTTTTGTAACACAACTCCCTTCCTACTTGAGAGATTCAACATCAGTGTTGAATCTGATGGAAGGTTTTGTGTGGAAAGACTCCTATAGGTGGCTTACCTGTGATGTGCAGGCCCTGTATACTAACATCCCACATGAGGAGGGTCTAAATGCTGTTCAATCCTTCTTATTGAATGATGTTACTCTAAATCCCCTTAATAGCCAATTTGTTATCGACTCTATCAGATACATCTTGAAGCATAATTATTTCATGTTCCTTGATGAATTCTTTCTACAGGTTTGCGGAACTGCAATGGGCACGAGATTTGCCCCCAGTTTCGCAAACCTGTACATGGGAAGATGGGAAGAGGAATACATTTATAACAACAACCCTTTCAAGGCAAACATCATTGTATGGCGTCGGTTTATAGATGACATCCTGTGCATATGGGACGGCGACCATTGTTCAACCAACCAATTCCTACAGTATTTAAATAACAATGATAAAAATCTCACTTTTACACATGTAGAGCATGAGACAGAAGTCCACTTCCTAGACCTTAACCTTATAACCTCAGCTGAGGGGACTGTGGTAACAAAAACCTTTTTCAAGGAGGTTGATTGCAACAACCTCCTTGTTGCCACAAGTAACCACAAAAAAACATGGATATCGAACATCCCCAGCGGTCAATATTATAGGTTGAAGAAGAACTGTAGTACGGAAGTGGACTTCGAGGAACAAGCTAAGAAATTGACATTAAGATTTTTAGAGAGGGGCTATCGTCTAGAGAAACTAAATAAAGATCTGAACAAAATAAGAGAACTTGATAGAAAAACAATGCTATTAACAAAACATAAAAAAAGTAAAACCCCCCAGGAAGATGAGGGTAAATGTAACGTCCCTTTTATCACTAACTTTAATTCAATGACGGGGCAAATTGAGAAAATCATAAGAAAACATTGGTCTATTTTATCAAACGATTTGCTACTGGGTGCTCACCTCTCGGAATTCCCAAAATTTATTTACAGAAGAGCCAAAAATTTAAAAAACACACTATCACCAAGTGATATAAAACTAACTGAACATCCTAGTGCGGATACCAAATGGTTAAGTACTAAACCAATTGGGAATTTCAAGTGTGGGAAGTGCTCAGTTTGCAAACATTTGCACCCTGATAGAAAAACTTTTAAATGTACAAATGGAGAAGTACATAATATTAATGATTTTATATACTGCAAAACTGACCATGTGGTTTACTTATTAGAGTGTCCGTGTGGCCTTCTCTATGTGGGACGCACTAAGCGCCCTTTGAAAGTGCGCATCCAAGAACACCTGCGCAACATCAAAATAGGGTTCATGAAGCACAGCATTTCAAAGCACTATGCACAATCCCACAACTGTGATCCCTCCTCTCTATTATTCAAAGGTATTAAGTTTATACCCCAAAATAGGAGAGGGGGAGACAGAGTAAAAGAACTTTCAAGACAGGAAACCTTCTGGATACATAAACTAAATACCTTGTATCCGGGGGGTTTAAATGAAGATATAGACATTTGGTCCCTGTATTAAGTTCCTACATACTACCTCATAATTTTAATAATTTTATTAGTCTAGAAGTTTTAATTTTTATCTCTTTGTCTTTTTAGTCACCTATCATGAGAAGCTTTTTTTATTATGAATTATGGTTGCTCTGAATCACCTTGCTGCACCTTGCTGCTCTTTAGTTACAAATCGGCTTTGTATACTTTTCGTTTTTCTTCTTCATCTGTGGTTTATATTATATATTAGGATAGCCATCCTAGTTTGCCTGGCCACTGATGCACAAGTGCACTATGTTTTTTATCATGTTTTAACACTGTTTCTTTGTATTTTAGCTACCATCAATCGCGCTTGTTTTGATTTGTCGTTGTTAATAAAGTTTTTTGTATGTTTATGTTCTGTTGCTATTGACAATCAGTGACGCGCGAAACCGGGACCTTTTGACCCGCCTCCACTACTTCCCCATTGGCTGTTAGTGTAGATAGCTCAGCCAATGAGGCACGTTTGTGTAGTATTTAGAATCCATCCGGAACCACTTTATTTTATTCCCTGAAGAAGAAACCTACGGGTTTCGAAACGCGTTGGATGACTGGTCAAGAACTGCAATCCTAACCTCTACCTCTAACCATCACCCCATTACGCGAGCTGATCGAGTCTACACGGCGCTAATACCAGCCATCTCCCCCGCGGTGACGTCATTGACCCGGAAGTGCTGTGCACGGAGGGGAGGGAGAGAATCCAGCCGGCGTGGAGCTGTGGACTGGCAAACAACTGCATGCGGCAGCAGCAGACGTTGGACTCGTGCCCTGTGGGTAAAAGAACTGTGTAGAGACTCTTTACTTACCTTTCAACTACTGGGATCCTGCATCCGAGGTACCAGCGCCAAAACCCCTGTGAGGACACTTGTTCCGGTTTCCTGAGGCGTTGGGTAACATTATCCCTAACTGCATTTGTTCAATTATTTTGATGTACGCACATTACTCACCTTACCTTATTGTATATGCTAATATATCATTTAATGCACTATGAGCGTTGTGCGCTGTGTCTTTTCTGTTTTTATCTGTTAGCTTAGGGGGTCCCTGAGCCCCCCCTCCATCGCAGCTGCAGACGCTCAAATTAAGGTCACGTTATTTTATCTAATCACATTTTATCACGTTATTTTACCAGTAGTTGCGCACCTTATTTTCTTTTCACTGTTTTTAAGTACAGGCATACCCCGCTTTAAGGACACTCACTTTAAGTACACTCGCGAGTAAGGACATATCGCCCAATAGGCAAACGGTAGCTCGCGCATGCGCCTGTCAGCACGTCCTGAACAGCAATACCGGTTCCCTACCTGTACCGAAGCTGTGCGCATGCGGGGAGACTATAGAGCCTGTTACACATGCGTTATTTACATCAGTTATGCACGTATATGACGATTGCAGTACAGTACATGCATCGATAAGTGGATAAAAGGTAGTGCTTCACTTTAAGTACATTTTCGCTTTACATACATGCTCCGGTCCCATTGCGTACGCTAATGCGGGGTATGCCTGTATACCTTTTGCTTGCTTCATTCATTGTAACATCGCCGGAATAAGAGATCAGTGTATCTCGAAAGCTCGCACAAATAAAAGCATTTCGTTAGCCACAGAACGGTATCATCTATTTATTTTTTGATTATATATATGTAACGGTATTTCTGGCCCGGCCTGACCCACCCAATCTCACATTGGCCCCTGTGGTCTAACCGGCCCCCATTACAGTGTGGTAGTGTCGGGTGGTGCACCTGTTGGCTACAGGACTCCTGAGTCTCCCGCATGATGGTGTGTGGGGAGGACCCGTCCAGACAGGCAGCTGAGGTAGTGTGCTGAGTCTCACCTAGTTCCAGTGCAGCGCCTCCACCTCACCAGGGTCCCTGCGTCTGCATGGGGATGATCCTGACGAGGAACTCCTCGGTGGTGCAACCTCCTGTGTAATCATTGGACTCTCACACACAGGGGTTTCTCTGATCAGAAAGTAACAAAAAAAGGGGGGGTTGGAGCGCAGAGAGAAAAAGGTGGTATTAGACAAAATCACTTTATTGGGTAAAATAACATCTAAAACTTACAATCAGTAAAGCTGCATCGCCCGTGGGGTTCCCAAGCCAGTCCTCACTAACACTGCCTCCCTCGGCAGTGCCTTACTGCGAGTCGTTACCCTGCTACAACCCGGAAGAGGAAGTCCAAGGCTAGGCTCTCTCGCGAGATCGCTATTTGGGAAGTGCTGGCTCTGGCTGGATATTCAAAATGAATGAAACCCTGTGGGCTACCGGTACCACTCTCCAAGACCGAGTGTGTACCCTATATTCTATGCAACCCCTCAACGCGTTTCGCGCGATCTTGCGCTTCGTCAGGAGAGATGACTGTAGGCATTTTACATGACCGCTACATTCTCCCCCTGGTGAATCCCATCGTCCTCGCTGGGACCTAAATTTGTATACCTCTTTCCAGGAAGCACTGTAACAGAAAACATAATCAACATCACACGATTCAAATACAGTATACATGAATACAGTCATCCGCCAAGCCCGCCCCGACCAGCAGCCACGGACCCGCGTAATGCGCAGTACCACCTAAAAATAGTGATAGGGGTCCGGTTTCTTTACTTCTCTACCCCCCATATCCAGAACTGTTACTGAGAAATGCCTGGGTAATCCCCTCTCTGGTCTATATGTTACTCTGTGTTTATAGATATTTCTCCCAATGGCCCATATGCGGATTAAATGTTCTATCCGTTCCTCGGCCTTCTTTCCTATCACGGAACTCCCTCTCCCCACTAGGTGCATTTCTATGGCCTCCCTAAGCCACCTATCCCGGTTGTCCTCTATCTCATCCATGAGAGGCTCAGGGACATACGGGTACTCCAACCCGTGGGAAGATTTATACCGAGCCATTATGGTTCTCTCGGCCCTACTAATTCTAGTCAGGTCAGCCTTACCTGCCCTCCCAGGCAACACCCATGATAGGGGCTCATCAGGATCCACGGGGTCTGATAGTATGCTAGGACCCATAGGCTCTATTTCCCTATTCTCAATCTGCAGCCATCGCTCCTGCAGCTCTCTGTCCCTCTGTTCTGGGGTAAACTCCCACCGCCCACCAATAATCCACTACATCCTCTCGCCGGATGACGAACCGAGTGCGGTCCCTTCAGGCCGAGTACCCTTCAAATAATGGGGCCCACCACCGGTTCTCCCGGAATCTGTTTGACCCTCCTGAGTCCCTGTCATCGTCCATGGAAAATACCCCTGATGACCTCTCAGATCGCGGTACGGACCACCTAAACGACCCCGAGGCCTTTACTACGGGTTGGGGTGCTGTAGTTGCCACTCTCAATTCTCCCCCTCCCCTTGAATCGCCCTCCGTAGCGCCACTGCGCTGCCTTTCCCCAGTCCGTCTTCCCTCTCTCCCTTGTGAATTGTCCACGTACTCCAGGCTAGGCGGTGAACCCGGTGACCGTGGGATGGGGGTAGGGGTGTTAACTATGGCGGGGGTTTGGGCATAGGGGCACGGAACGGGACCCCACGGGGTTACGACCCGCTCCTGGCTGTCCGTAGACTGGTCCAAGGATGATGTCTCACCCTCCTCAGTCCTGAGATCGTCTCTCCAATTTCTGGGCCTTGTAAGTGATCGGGGACCTTCCCCCGATCGCCGAAGCGTCGCTGCTTTTTCTTCATGGGTTCCGCCGTCGCCACCGGAAGTGACGTCCTCCCCGGAACCGGAAACGTCACCATCTTGCGTGGGACCCCCATGCGGGATCTCTTCCTCTATGACGACATCCGGTTGCTCCGCCGTCGTTGCCGGAAGTGATGCCGTCCCTCCACGTGCGCTTTGGGCCTGGCGCGGCCCCTCCAGCGCTTCGCCGTCCGCTGTCCTCCACAATGGGGTGTATTTAGCCGATCATCTCGCCCGTGCTCCCCTTTGATAGGTATGTCACCTAAATCAGGGATTCACTATTCCCGCAGGAATCACTGCCCTGTGCCAGGTCCCTGGACACAGTCTCCCATGGAGTTACTATAACATAACTGACACTCTAGCAGAACTTAAACTACTCCTCTTAGCCGAACTCCTTCCTCAACTCAGACTTCAGGTAGAACTAACTTTAGAACACAGTGCTGTGCCTTATGTAACTTCTGAGGCTGACACACCTCTGACATCACTAACCATGGAGTCAGAGCATGTGACCAGTCCCATCCATACACAGGGCACCCCACCAGGGTGTGAGGGAAAACCTCCATGATTACTGCTGGCATGCCCACACTTACCAGGCCTTGCTGCCAGCAGGAGAGATGACTGTAGGCATTTTACATGACCGCTACATATATATATATATATATATATATATATATATATTATATATATATATATATAAAGTAGAATTTACCAGATTGGAGTCCGGAAAAAATCAGGCGAGGAGGCCGAAAGACGACGATATCCGGAGCGCTACCCAAACAGGGGGAGAGGTCCAAAACAACAGCCCAGGAAAAGGTAATTTTTAATCTTTCCAAACACACCCTCTCGTCGGCGGAGCTAAATGTTTTACATAAAGGTCTTGGCTTTGTGCCAACATATAAGCAAGACCCGTTTAAGTGGGAAGTGGACCTCTTTTAATAGACACCTCAAACTCAAGGACTTCTTTTCAAAATCAGAAGCCAACCAAGCACCTGAATACGCGAGATCCAAATTCAGGCCACGCAGTACGTTTGATCCACAGGTGTCTAATCCCAGTATTGCAACATTTATGAACCTTTTAGGTAAAGCCACAAGAAGCAAGATTAAGACACAAAAGACCAGCTTCTTCAATATGACGAATGACGAAAGATTGGCGGTAAAGTCTTTGAGGAACAACAAGAATATCATCATCCGGGCCGCCGACAAAGGCGGCGGAATCGTCATTTTGGATTACCTCTATTACAGAGAAGAGGTGTTGCGCCAACTGGGAGACACTGAAACGTACAAACAGTTGGGCAGGGATCCCACTGTGGCGTACAAAGGGGAAATTGATGCCATAATCCAAATGGGTATATCCAATGGGTGGATCTCGGAAGACACTGGCGGTTTCCTTACGCAACAGCATCCAAAAGTACCTGTCATGTATACGATCCCTAAGATTCACAAATCTACAACACACCCACCAGGTCGACCAATCATCTCGGCTCCGACATCACTATGCCATCCGATTTCACAATATGTTGATTTTTATCTACAACCGTTGGTGGCGGGTATGGCCACTTTTGTCAAAGATACTACCAACTTCATGGAGCATATTAATGATCTAGCATTTAATCCAGCTGGGTGCATATTGGCTACCCTCGATGTAGCAAGCCCCTATACGAATATTCCGCACAAAGAGGGGTTGGAGGCTATCAGGAGAAAGTTGATAACGAGTACTTTGCAGACTGGACCTCCATCTGAATTTTTACTACTCCTGATAGAAGTCATCCTAAATAAAAAAAAATTAGGTTTGAAAATGCATACTATCTCCAGCTCAGTGGGACAGCCATGGGCTCAAACATGGCTCCATCATATGCGAACCTTTACATGGACATGTATGAGCAAACCCACATCTTATGCGATGCGCCCAATGCACACTACATCAGAAAGTTTTTACGCTACATTGATGATATTTTTATTGTTTGGAGTGGCTCTTCTGAGGAATTGCAGGACTTTGTGAACCGACTTAACGATATTCCATCAAAGATACGTTTTACGCTGTGTTACAGTGAACTTGAAATTCCATTCTTGGATACAATGGTATACAAAGCAGGCGAAAAATTGGCCACAAGGCTATACCAGAAAGTAACTGACAAAAACACATTGCTTTATGCCACAAGCCACCACCCGGCCCCGTTGAAAAAGGGGCTTCCGTATTCACAACTACTACGGGTGAAGCGGATCACCAGTGATCATAATGAGTTGGAACCTGCGCTTATCAACATGGCTAACAGGTTCCTAGAGCGAGGCTATAGTCCGGTCGACGTTAAAGATGCACTGGATCGTGTGATCAGATGGGAGAATTCAGATCGTACCAACACCGAACTGGGCGAGCAATCAAACAGCTCAAGATTTAATGTTATAAGCACATTTAGCACTGCGTCCCCATGCATACAACGTGGCATTAGAGACAACTGGCATGTCTTAGCCAATGATGACAAAATAGGAAATTTTTTCCGTGAACCCCCCTTGTTTTGTTTTCGCCGTGGTCCGTCAATTGGGGACATGATCACGCAAGCAGATCCAACTGACAAATATAGCAAGGACAAAACTTGGTTAACCCAAAAACCTGGGGCCTACAGGTGTAAGGGTTGCACAAATTGCCAATATATGCAGGTGGGGTCTTTCTATTGCCATCCACATAATGGGACCAAAATCAAAATTCACCAACATCTGAATTGTGAATCAAAATTTGTTATATATTTGATTAAATGTCCATGTGGTTTACTCTATATTGGGAAGACAGTGCGAATGCTTAAAGAACGCATAGCCATCCATCGTTCAACAATCCGTAAAGCATTATCTACAGACGCCAAAGATTTGGAGTTCAAATGTCTCCCTGTTGCCAAACATTTTAGGGACTTTAAACATTCACTGGCAACGTTCAGGTGCATGCCTATCTCTCAGGTCCGAGCGCTCGCACGAGGGGGTGATAGAAACAGACTTTTATTGCAAAGCGAAGCGAGGCACATCTTTGAATTAAAAACTGTGGCCCCCTTTGGCCTAAACGAAGATTTTTCATTGGGATGTTTTCTATGAATGAAGTCAGGACTATGACATTTTGTGCTGATGAGCAATTGTTTATTATGTGTCTTTTCGTGTCAATGTTCATTTTGTGATATTTCTGCATTACGTCTGCATGTGTTATTTCTATATGTGCCCTTGTATTGTCATTTTCACTTTATCACCCTAGGGTGTTGGTGTGTGCATCAAGTTTGTTCCATGTCCCGCTTCGAGATCATAGATACTATATGGTGTATATGAGACTTCTAAATATGTGACATGTCGTGTAAATATGTCCTGTTGGTTACAAGCTGTTTTTAGGACAGAGTTTGCTTAAGGAGCACAGTATGAATGTTGGCTCCGGTTGGGCATACTCTTGTCAATTACATGTTGTCTCATTGGGCATATATACTAAAAGCCCATTGGTCACTCTATTTAGGAATAGATTGGTGTGACCATACTTGGTATCTTGTTTTCGATTTTAGACTATTTTAGTCATTGTAGTTATAGTATTTATTATAGTGGGACATTGATAACAATATATCTTACAGTGATGCACACATCATTACACATGTTTTTTGTTTAATTTATTGGTTTTTGTAAGGTAGAGAGTGGGGGAAAGGTAGAGAGTAACTTAGAGAGTGGGGGAAAGGGAGAGAGTGGGAGGGAGGGAGAGGGAGAGAGTGGGGGAGAGTGGGGGAGAGAGGGAGACTGACTGACTGGGTAGCTGACTGACTGGGTAGCTGACTGACTGACTGACTGACTGGGTGGGTGGGTGGGCTGGGTAGGTGACTGACTGGGTGGGTGGGAAGGTGACTGACTGACTGGGTGGGTAGGTGACTGACTGACTGGGTAGGTGACTGACTGACTGGGTAGGTGACTGACTGACGGGGTAGGTGACTGACTGACTGGGTAGGTGACTGACTGACTGACTGGGTAGGTGACTGACTGACTGACTGACTGGGTAGGTGACTGACTGGGTAGGTGACTGACTGACTGACTGACTGACTGGGTAGGTGACTGACTGGGTGGGTGGGTAGGTGACTGACTGGGTGGGTGGGTAGGTGACTGACTGACTGGGTGGGTAGGTGACTGACTGACTGGGTGGGTGGGTAGGTGACTGACTGGGTGGGTGGGAAGGTGACTGACTGGGTGGGTGGGAAGGTGACTGACTGGGTGGGTGGGAAGGTGACTGACTGGGTGGGTGGGAAGGTGACTGACTGGGTGGGTAGGTGACTGACTGGGTAGGTGACTGACTGGGTGGGTAGGTGACTGACTGGGTGGGTAGGTGACTGACTGGGTGGGTAGGTGACTGACTGGGTGGGTAGGTGACTGACTGGGTGGGTAGGTGACTGACTGGCTGACTGACTGACTGGGTAGGTGACTGACTGGGTGGGTGGGTAGGTGACTGACTGGGTGGGTGGGTAGGTGACTGACTGACTGGGTGGGTAGGTGACTGACTGACTGGGTGGGTGGGTAGGTGACTGACTGGGTGGGTGGGAAGGTGACTGACTGGGTGGGTGGGAAGGTGACTGACTGGGTGGGTGGGAAGGTGACTGACTGGGTGGGTAGGTGACTGACTGGGTAGGTGACTGACTGGGTGGGTAGGTGACTGACTGGGTGGGTAGGTGACTGACTGGGTGGGTAGGTGACTGACTGGGTGGGTAGGTGACTGACTGGGTGGGTAGGTGACTGACTGGGTGGGTAGGTGACTGACTGGGTGGGTAGGTGACTAACTGGGTGGGTAGGTGACTGACTGGGTGGGTAGGTGACTGACTGGGTGGGTAGGTGACTGACTGACTGGGTAGCCACACACACACACACGTGCTTTAAATGTTGGTGGGCTGATGACATCGCTCACCCCGTATCTCCGGAGCAGATGATGCCTCTCCTCGGGGTTCCCCTGAGCCGGTGTCAGCTCCGGAGGAACACAGGCACCTCAACCTCCCTCACGGAGCAGTGTCGGCCATCTTGCTCCCGGCTCTTGGTCGCGTTTGTGGAGGGGGACGGGGGAAGCCTCCCACCCCGTGCAACCACTGGAGCGGGCCAAACGGGAGGGGGGCAGCACACGGGAGGAGGCAGCACACGGGAGGGGGCAGCACACGGGAGGGGGCAGCACACGGGAGGGGGCAGCACACGGGAGGGGGCAGCACACGGGAGGAGGCAGCACACGGGAAAGGGCAGCACGCGGGAGGGGGCAGCACACGGGAGGGGAGCTTATGGGAGCGGGCAGCACACGGGAAAGGGCCGCATGGGAGCGGGAACCACAACCACCCCACCCACGTGCACAGCCGCGCAACACAACCCTCCCCCCATCTCCCGCATCCCAGGTGGCGGACACCCCAGGGCAGGGAGGGAAGGAGATCGGGGAAAGGGGGCTAACCCAGCACTGCCTGCCGGCCCTCTTCCCCGCGTTAACCCAATCAGGGCGTGTAGTTATAATGAATTGTCGAACAGTGTGTGTGTGTGTGTGTGTGTGTGTGTGTGTGTGTGTGTGTGTGTGTGTGTGTGTGTGTGTGTGTGTGTGTGTGTGTGTGTGTGTGTGTGTGTGTGTGTGTGTGTGTGTGTGTGTGTGTGTGTAAAGAACAATAAGCGCAATCAAAATTGGATTATCGACACAATATATAACAGAGGAGGTGCAACCAATACTACCATGCCCTATTTCAAAATGCTGCCATTTAGGTTCACGACCCCACCAGAGTCGAAATAGAGAGATTGGCGTAGATGACCTAGGCGCAAAGAAAAACTGGGGAAAGGAATATCAAACAATTGTGTAATTTAGTGTTCAAAAAACTATATATTAAAGAGGCACTTGAGAATTAGCGGATAAATTGACTATACTGATAATTCAGTCTCAGTAGAATGGCTAGAGAACAATATCCCTTCTATTGGTATCTTCTGTTAATTCACCAACAGCAAACAAAAAAATTGAACCGGGCGCTTCTAACTATAAAGTGACTTAATGGTGAAGATAACCAATAAAAGTGTAAACCTATATATGAAAAATGTATATATATATATATATATATATATATATATATATATATATATATATATATATATATATATAAAAGTTAATATATAACCTACACCCAAACGTGATCAATGTGATATAAAATGTGAAATACACCCTTTTAATGGACTGTCCAGGTCCAATAGAGTCTCGCGTTGTCTTCCAGGTAAGGGGAGCGCTGCAGTTCTCAACATGGTATGTGAAAAATAAGAAAAAAATGCAGATAATAGTGCAGATGGTAATAAAATGTCAGATATTCAAAAATGTGTCTGTGTCAAGATCACTCACAAATGTGTTCAGATAAAACAGATGTATCAGAGATCCATCTCTCTCTGATGGGAGCCCTTTATGTAAGCCCTCAGGGGGTGGAAGCCTTATGGATGGCGGTCTTTAGATAGTAAACTTGTATTGTAGTGGAACCGATCAAATTCTTAATAATCCTTCCAAGGTGTGAAATACACATAATGATCCCCCACACCCCAAATACATATGACCCAGCTACCCCACCCCCAAATACACATGACCCCAGCACACACCTCAACTATGCATAACCCCCCCCCATACACCCCAAATACGCATAACACTACACACCCCAAATACACATACCCCCCCCCCCCCCAATACACATAACTCCCTACACCTTACCTGTGGGGAGGACTCCGGTGTCACATGGCAACCACACGGCCCGTGCGGAAGCACGACTAACTTCTGGCGCGCAGGGTCGTGCTGTAAATTAAGGTGCAGCCACCGGGCAGATGTCCTGGCTCTCCCCCCTCCCTGCCTGTACCCCCATTCGCCACAATGCAGTTGCCTATTCACCACATGTGGCTAGTGGCAAACGCATTGGACACCGCTGCTTTAGAGACTATCCCTGGTCACCCAATCTCTGGGGATCTTGTGGTTGCTGAGACAGAACTATTTCTCTCGGGAGGCCGAGGCACCACCGATCTAGGCGACTCCTAGGTTCAGGTACATTGCAAACAAAAATGGGGCCTACTGCTTTAAATGGAAAATATAAAAAAATACTTTACTGAACAGATTCACAGACAAACCTCGTAGTGGCAGTAAGCAAGAATGGTCTAATCTTGAACGGAGACTAAGGAAAATGAGCAGACTTGGTGGATTCACAGGTGTATAAATGGTCAACATCTTCTGCAAATGCTTTTATTTGTTGTTGCTAAAGTTGTTGTTGTTTGAAAGCGTGGTTATGAAGCCAGTCGGGCAGCAAGGTAACCGTCCCTTTCACTTCTTCCCCACTGCACACTTCCGTTTTTAACTGCTCCTTTAATGCAGTCTTGAGACACTACTTTCGTACTACTTTTAGGCCTGCAAATAAAGTACGTAACTATGTTATTTTTCCACTTTTAACTTTGCTTGGATGTGCATTTATTATCCCTTGTCGTTATTGCTTTCAAGCTATCAGATGAAAACGGTATTCAATTGTGAAAATGATATGGCTTTGTCATTTTGAGTGCACTAACTACCATTTTCAGTTGATACACACATTTAACACCATCTTGGAGCTCTAGAGAGTTTTCTCTCTTGAATCCATTTGTTCTTAATGACCGCTTTTGTTCCCTATGTTGTTTTCTCAAAACGTGAGATCGATGTGTAGAGCTGGCAGCAATGAATTCAGGGAAGCACACCAATGCCTAGGGAGAGTGAGGTTACTTTACCTAAATGACCGACTAGCTCTATGACATTGAATTCTCAATCTTCTATACCAGGGATAGCCAACTCCAGTCCTCAAGAGCCACCAACAGGCCAGGGATATCCTAGTTTCAGCACAGGTGGCTCGTTCTAATTGAGCCACCAGTGCTGATGCCGGGATAGCCTTAAAACCTGGCCTGTTGGTGGCCCTTGAGGACTATAGTTGGCCACTCCTATTCTATACATTTCACAGGCAAAAAATACTGCGACAAACGTTAGAGGTTCTTGTCAGGTTGCTTTTATGTTGCCATTTGCATAACTATTAGGGCTATACAAATTGTTCCATTAATTGACTGTCTGCTCAGGGATATGTAGTGATAATTGCACCGGGAATCTGTCAATTTTCATGTTTTCTAGCATCAGTTCTGACTGACCCAATGCTGAAGCGAGGATTGCTGCTTGGATTTCTCGACTCTAACATCAACATATAAAAAGTAGATTGTTCCTCCCCACCCCATCCATGAGGGCTAAAGTCTGTAAATTGCAGGTTACAGTAATGGTTGCGGCGAATGTATGCATTAGGTTGCAGTAAACTTTGTTCTGGCTCTTGATATATGGATAGTCTTACAGTACATATGGATACATGTGTATGACAATAGCGGAGGTCTTTATCATTATGGACATGGGTATTAGTCATTGAACTGCGATAGTGCTGATCCGAGCACTATCGCATGTAAACTCCCACTGCTTGACAAACAATACAAATGCCAATGATTGAATTCCATTAATTCAGTCCATCCTACTGTCTATGTAGGTTTACCTTGCATACAGATTTAGCAAGCATACGGCCAGGTCCCCGCTGGCTACTGCAGCGCCTGCTGTGGCGGATGTTGCAGAGACGAGCCGCCCCACAATGAGACCTGGGCCCGCTGTGAGGGGGGGCCGCCATGCTGCGCCGACAGTTTCTCCTGCTCTCAAGAGAATTGAGATCAGGACTAACGACGGAGCCTGTCACGGGTCCACCCCTCCCCCTCTCCCCCCGTCTTTCCCCCTGCAACTCTCTGCAGACCGGGGAATTCGGCTGCACGCGCCGCCAACCTCGCAGGCGCGCGTGTAGCGGGGCCATAGCCTAAGTGTCTTTGGTGCGGCTGATATGTGCGGTCACGACACCAAAGGATTAATGCAGTGGGGGGTCCCAATCAGTATTATGAACCCCCCTCCTCCATCTTGGCAGACCCTGTACATCTGTATCACTTTGATTGTAAACTCTCTGGGGTACGGGCTCCTTTTCCTAATGTTTACCTTTACGTGTGGCCCCATTATGTGTTATTATTTTGTTGAAGTTATTACTGCTGCGCATGCTATGATTATTACTGCTGCGCATGCTATGATTATTACTGCTGCGCATGCTGGGATTATTACTGCTGCGCATGCTATGATTATTACTGCTGCGCATTCCGGGATTATTACTGCTGCGCATGCTATGATTATTACTGCTGCGCATGCTATGATTATTACTGCTGCGCATGCTATGATTATTACTGCTGCGCATGCCGGGATTATTACTGCTGCACATGCTATGATTATTACTGCTGCACATGCTATGATTATTACTGCTGCGCATGCTATGATTATTACTGCTACGCATGCTGGGATTATTACTGCTGCGCATGCCGGGATTATTACTGCTGCGCATGCTATGATTATTACTGCTGCGCATGCTATGATTATTACTGCTGCGCATGCTATGATTATTACTGCTGCACATGCTATGATTATTACTGCTGCACATGCTATGATTATTACTGCTGCGCATGCTATGATTATTACTGCTGCGCATGCTGGGATTATTACTGCTGCGCATGCTGGGATTATTACTGCTGTGCATGCTATGATTATTACTGCTGCACATGCTATGATTATTACTGCTGCGCATGCTATGATTATTACTGCTGCACATGCTATGATTATTACTGCTGCGCATGCTATGATTATTACTGCTGCGCATGCTATGATTATTACTCCTGTGCATGCTGGGATTATTACTGCTGCGCATGCTATGATTATTACTGCTGCGCATGCTATGATTATTACTGCTGCGCATGCTATGATTATTACTGCTGCGCATGCTATGATTATTACTGCTGCGCATGCTATGATTATTACTGCTGCGCATGCTATGATTATTACTGCTGCGCATGCTGGGATTATTACTGCTGCGCATGCTGGGATTATTACTGCTGCGCATGCTGGGATTATTACTGCTGCGCATGCTATGATTATTACTGCTGCGCATGCTATGATTATTACTGCTGCGCATGCTATGATTATTACTGCTGCGCATGCTGGGATTGTTACTGCTGCGCATGCTATGATTATTACTGCTGCGCATGCTATGATTATTACTCCTGCGCATGCTATGATTATTACTGCTGCGCATGCTGGGATTATTACTGCTGCGCATGCTATGATTATTACTCCTGCGCATGCTATGATTATTACTGCTGCGCATGCTGGGATTGTTACTGCTGCGCATGCTATGATTATTACTGCTGCGCATGCTGGGATTATTACTGCTGCGCATGCTATGATTATTACTGCTGCGCATGCTGGGATTATTACTGCTGCGCATGCTATGATTATTACTGCTGCGCATGCTGGGATTGTTACTGCTGCGCATGCTATGATTATTACTGCTGCGCATGCTATGATTATTACTGCTGCGCATGCTATGATTATTACTGCTGCGCATGCTATGATTATTACTGCTGCGCATGCTATGATTATTACTGCTGCGCATGCTATGATTATTACTGCTGCGCATGCTATGATTATTACTGCTGCGCATGCTGGGATTATTACTGCTGCGCATGCTGGGATTGTTACTGCTGCGCATGGTGGGATTATTACTGCTGCGCATGCTGGGATTATTACTGCTGCGCATGCTATGATTATTACTGCTGCGCATGCTGGGATTATTACTGCTGCGCATGCTGGGATTATTACTGCTGCGCATGGTGGGATTGTTACTGCTGCGCATGCTGGGATTATTACTGCTGCGCATGCCGGGATTATTACTGCTGCGCATGCTATGATTATTACTGCTGCGCATGCTATGATTATTACTGCTGCGCATGCTATGATTATTACTGCTGCGCATGCTATGATTATTACTGCTGCGCATGCTATGATTATTACTGCTGCGCATGCTGGGATTATTACTGCTGAGCATGCTATGATTATTACTGCTGCGCATGCTATGATTATTACTGCTGCGTATTCTGGGATTATTACTGCTGCGCATGGTGGGATTGTTACTGCTGTGCATGGTGGGATTGTTACTGCTGCGCATGGTGGGATTATTACTGCTGCGCATGCCGGGATTATTACTGCTGCGCATGCTATGATTATTACTGCTGCGCATGCTATGATTATTACTGCTGCGCATGCTATGATTATTACTGCTGCGCATGCTATGATTATTACTGCTGCGCATGCTATGATTATTACTGCTGCGCATGCTATGATTATTACTGCTGCGCATGCTGGGATTATTACTGCTGCGCATGCTATGATTATTACTGCTGCGTATTCTGGGATTGTTACTGCTGCGCATGGTGGGATTGTTACTGCTGCGCATGCTATGATTATTACTGCTGCGCATGCTGGGATTATTACTGCTGCGCATGCTATGATTATTACTGCTGCGCATGCCGGGATTATTACTGCTGCACATGCTATGATGATTACTGCTGCGCATGCTGGGATTATTACTGCTGCGCATGCTGGGATTATTACTGCTGCGCATGCTATGATTATTACTGCTGCGCATGGTGGGATTATTACTGCTGCACATGCTATGATTATTACTGCTGCGCATGCTATGATTATTACTGCTGCGCATGCTATTATTACTGCTGCGCATGGTGGGATTATTACTGCTGCGCATGCTATGATTATTACTGCTGCGCATGGTGGGATTATTACTGCTGCGCATGGTGGGATTATTACTGCTGCACATGCTTTGATTATTACTGCTGCGCATGCTATGATTATTACTGCTGCGCATGCTATGATTATTACTGCTGCGTATTCTGGGATTATTACTGCTGCGCATGGTGGGATTGTTACTGCTGTTCATGGTGGGATTATTACTGCTGCGCATGGTGGGATTGTTACTGCTGTGTAGTGTGTGTACCTGAATGATCCTATACAAAATAAAGATGTACATGTAAAGGTGTACAGGCTCCAAAAACATAAATTGTAAACTCGGGGCAGGGACTGTGTCTGTAATAATCCTGTGTGCTGCATACCGCGCACTATACTGTAATTGTGACGCGCTTTGAGTCCTATTGAGAGAAAAGCGCTATATAACATAAAGTTGTTAGTGTTATACTGTACATACAGCACATACTATTGCACAAGTCTATACCTCCAACTATGCTGTGAAGAAATCTTCCCAAGATTTGAAGAGCTCCGCTCCATGCAATTTAATGGGATTACAATGTTCTCAAGCACAGAATAATGAATAGGGGGCCAATATAAAATGGAGAACAGCAACATTGCACTTGTGAGAGACATGCTGCTTTGGTTTGTGTATATTCGTATTATTTCTCATCTGGTAAACATTTATGTATATTTATGTTGATATGTTGGGGTTTTCTTTGCTAGGTACTATGGAACTCCATTTATCATTCACCCTTTGAGTGCCGGAGGAGCCATTGCACCAGAGTGCCACGGCCCCACTGGCAGCAAGCCATCATGTGATTGCTCCTCAGTGATCACATGATCGCAATGACACCACACTGACGCAAATGGAAGAGCATCGCCCTCCTCATCCATTCAGATCGCGTTCACTGCTTCACACGTGATCTCCCCTAGCAAACAAGTAAAAGGGCATGACATGGCTATTTCCAGGGTTCGACAAATTGGGGAAAGACGACACTCGCCTGAAAAAAAAAAAAGAGGCATTCGCCCTCCTCTCCCCCAAAAATTGTCTTATTGTAACCCCCCTCCCTCTCTTACCCCCCTCATTTTACCCGCTATCGAGTCTTACCGGCGGCGGGGTGGTGCATCTCTCTCTCAAACTTCAGTGTCTCCCCCTGCATCTCGTGTGAAAATGGCTGCTGCCACGTTGCCATGACAATGGGACGCTACGTGACGTCATTTTCACACGTGAATCTGACGTTTGAGAGATGCAGGAAAATGCCGGGAGACGCCGCACCCTGCCGCCGGTAACACTCAACAGCGGGCAAAATGCACTCACCCCAGGTGAAGGGCCAAGTGCATTTGTCGAGCCCTGGCTATTACAACATGGGGCCGCTGGTGTGACCACTCAAGACGTAGTTGCCATGGCATAGGGTACCGTAAGTGTTAAGCATATATGTAGCAATGTAATATGTAAATCGTTGTATTAAGAAACAAAAGACTTCATTGCTTCACTGCTTTATTGTTCTAGATTTTAAAACCCGGCATTCTTGAGCTGAACACGATACAGATCAATATTACCTATTCTTAGTTCCTAGATTTTTTTTAAAACAAAGCCTACTAAAATACGGTGGGGTACCACAGTTTCACGTTCTTGAACAAACTGCTAACAGTTGTGGTATTCTCTACAAAGTGTTTGCAGAATAACAACATTACTTACGCCTATAATTCTTCGTTTGTATTGCATTCATAAAACATTTTTAGTGACAGAGCCTTGCGTTTTGGTACAGTTGTTATCACACAACACGTTTGAGAACCGTGAAATGCAAAAACTTTTATTATAAAATGGTAAATGTCAACTTTCAAATTTGCTTTCACTTTGCTGACCTCCAAAAAAAAGAAAGACGAGTTGAAGTTGTACATTCAGGCCTTTTGTGCTGCTCATCCTGCATCAGTAAGATTTTTTTGTGTGCTTTTCTAGCTTCACCAGGCCCTCCTACAACCCTCCCTTTAAGCCCTCAAACCCCTAGTGGCAGCTCCACACTATCCAAGAAGAGACCTCCTCCCCCACCCCCTGGACACAAACGAACCCTCTCCGACCCACCAAGTCCGCTACCTCATGGGCCCCAGAGTAAGGGCTCAGTTGCTTGGGGTGAGTTTTGAAACACAGCGAAACAAACCTTTATGGGATGGATGTACCTTTCTGATCTTCCATCTTTTTCTAACCCCTTTACACTATTCGTATTGTACTTTTTCTCTTTTTTAAGACCATTTCCTATTTCCTATTACCGTTACTTTTATATAAGCATCTCCTCATGCTCACTGCACATCTAGTTTCATCAAAAAGTTTTTTCAACGACTGAAACATGTATCCTATTTCTGGTACCACCATTGATAATATATACATATTCAGTGGCTTGATTGAAAAATACAGTACGTCAGGCCACACGCCTAATGAGACCTTGAAACAAGTCCAAGAATCTGGCTGAAGTGGATTTTATATAATATGGCTGTGGGTTTTTTTCAGTAAAATTGAAAGATTCTACTTTTGGTTTTATTAGTTTTCAAAAGAAACATGGTAGCATATTTGGTATTGGTTTATTTTGCTTCTAATACGAAGTTGTCCAATATGCACAAGCATCATAGATCCCTTCTCCAAAGAGCTTCAAATTCTAATTGTTGGTGTACAAGCCAAATTCACAAAAAAAAAATTTAAGGAGCCGAACCTGCCTGAGATATTTGCGCAACATTTTGCCTAATGAAGTTGTGAATACAGGCATTTTTTTCCTAAGCAGAAATGGCAACAATATGTATTACAATATTCCATTGTATATCAGTTTTTCGAACACCATTGATATATTTTAAGCAGTCTCTGATAATGTGACCCAGTGTTTTTCAGCCAGGGTTCCTAGGACCCCTTGGGTTCTCCAGGCATTCCTAAAGGGTTCCCTGCAATTTTCTGGGCATTTGAAAATTGTATCAAATACAGAAGAATGTACAATGCATCGGATCACAGAGTTGCTATTAGAGAAGGTTGGGGGTTCCTATATGTGACCAATAGCCCACAACACTTCCAACAGTTTGTAGCACTTGCCAATTATCATTTTTCTTGAACAACAAATGTTTTGTCAATCAGCCCCAAGCTTCTACAAAGTAGTATTTTGGGGAAGTGCCTTTAAAATGTTTTTAATGCTTAACATTTATTTTTTGAACAATATTTCCCCCTGGCATACGTATTCCTGAACAATTTCTCGCTCTCGCATATATAAATTGGCAGTAATGTAATATTTATTATAATAAGGTACAGTAGTTCTATTTTCATTCAAGTATCAGTGAAGAAAAAACATTGCACATCATTTCTAATAAAGGTATTTAAAGCAGCAATCCACCGTGCAGTGATGTATTATTTTAACTGGTCTGAACCGAGCTCCAAATAGTTTTGTCAGGGAAGAATACCTACGGTGAGCACGAAATGGCCCCGGGGTCATGGCTCGCTTCCAAGGCCAAGAGAAAGTTGCAATGTTATCTGGAGATAATCTTAAAACTTTCTATTCATGAATCCAACTGGCAGAACCGGCACACACAAACGACAAATATCTTGGGAACAAGAACCACTGAAGTTAGGGGACCACAGATTAGTTTAGAGGGACCCTCTGGTTCATGGAAGTTAGAAAGTCTTTATATGATGGACAGCTATAGATATATTCCTCCGACACGAATGGTTCTTTGTTAGCACTCAATTTACTTTATCTACATTTCTTCTGAATTCGAGCTTCCTTACTTCTCTCTCTCTTCTAGTTCCCTTGATTTCATTTGACTTCATAATTTGCTCCATGTTGTTTTCAGGCTTTAAGAATTTCAGCCCTAACATTGTGTATCCTCAATATATACCAGTGATTATAGTGCAAACAAATTCATTAGTACAGCTGTCTGTACGCTGCCACAATAAATGGGAAGTGCTAATCCTTAATCACATACAATGGGCACAAGTAACTGTCCCATAACTGAATTACTTTGATTATAACGCAGAAGCGTAAAATCAATTGACCTCGTCATTGTTGTAAGACAGTGTGCACAGGTTACACAAAGTATACTTCCTTATGTAATGGCAATGTTTGTCTTACGGGTATAGATTTGCACACGCTTTGTAAAAATCTGTGTCAAAGTAGTAAATAAAGTTTACATCCAGGTATATATTGACTAAATATATGACTATAGTTCTAAATACAACAGACATTTTGATAATTAAGTAATAAGAATAAACAACCTTTTCTAATGACTCAAATCCTTCATAGGTTATAATTTAAATATAGTATTATAGTATACTATATATTATTATTATTATTATTATTATTATTATTATTATTATCAGAGCTTTTAGCTTATGAAACTGGTTTATATTGCTGTTGAATTTGTTTTACCAGGCTAATCAATTAATTTGTTTTGCCTATTCCAATATGTAAAACTATGTATTTTTATACATACACTTTATGAAAGTATATAGAAATGGTAATACATGTTTATTAAAGTAAAGTGAATTATACCATTTTAATTAATTATATGCAAATATAAAGACTCATCAGAGTAGGATATCATCTCCTAAAATATAACAATATTGCATCTTCTTTTTTTTTTTTTTTATTAGGATGAAAATTATGGGGGGGGTGGGTTTTAATGAGAAACCAAAGAGCTAGAATTTACTGCATCACTTCTGTCTGTCACTTGCTTTCTATTTTCCTGTCTGATATTTAGACATTTGACCGGGTTCCTTAAGCGCCATTTCATTTACATGTGCTTTTTTATTATCAGGTAATGATTTTGCGGACAGGACCCTGACAAAGTTTGAGAGATTTTCACAGTCATCAAGGTTAGTTCATGAATTAGAAGTGGTTAAATGCAATGTGTATGTTGGCAGGTTTAATAGAAAAGAAAACTGTGTCTCCCCTAGGAAAGGAACATAAATGCACAGCAGTTTGATTCTGAGTATATATATATATCTATATATATATTACCAGTATTCCACAGCTCTTTCTTGATTGTCCCATAACCCAGGCGTTCTCAACTCCAGTTCTCAAGACCCCCCCAACAGGTCAGGTTTTCAGGATATCCCTGCTTCAGCACAGGTGGCTCAATTGGTGGGTTAGTCAAAGACTGGAGTTGAGCACCACTGCGCTATTGCGTTTTGCTTGAGGCTGATTATGTGAGTCGTACTTACCAGTTTGATGAATGTTACCTCAGGAGTAAGTACTGATATCTCAACAATTTTGTTTCCATATTTTATTTGTTAAATGTATAAGCACTTTTAAGTGATGATTTCAATAGAAGGTAAAACTCGGACGATTAACGAAGGACACTGATTTAGTCTTTGTCAATATTTTAGCACGGGAACCACAAAGTCTACATTAGGCCCCAGAGTTCTGCCAAAACTACCTCAAAAAGGTAAGCCTCTCTGCTATAGAACTTGTATTATGCTTCATGGCATTTCTCTGTTGTATTAAAAATGCCACCAGCATTGCTGATCACACAAAATAACACAATTAGTATTTCTGTTCGACACGGTGGTTACCAGCTCCAGAGAATGCTGCACATTGTTTGACTGCATGTTTTTTTTATTTCCACATATAAAGATATTACACTAAAACATTTTACCATGGGAAACCTGGGTCAGTTTTTTGTTTTTTTTATCTTAACGTATCACTATCAATTAATGTCTTCTGCCACATATTTACAATGCTTTCCTAAAACACAGGAGCAGCAGGAGGGGGGGGGGGGGTTCTGTGGGTATATACAGTAGGTTCACCGTACATTGTAACAAGGAAAGGTAACGTGTATATATTGCATTTGAAGCCATTTCACAACAAAGGCATGATTTAAAGAGGCAATCCAAGCAATATCCTACATGTGTTTTTTTTTTGTTTTTTTTATAAATAAATTAGTTCTGTAGTATTAGATATTTACTACAAGTGCTGCTTGGATGGCCTGCTTAATATGAAAAAGCTAATTTTACATTAATGATCTACAAGAGCTAACGTAATTGACAAGACACTTCATTTTATAAACCTACTTGTGGATTACAAATTAAGTGTCTCGTTTTTTTGGGTTTTTTTTACATATATTTTAATACTTTTAATCACAGCCTTACATTCATTAGCTTTGACTTTGGTATTCATTATTTTGTAAATGATTTTATGTTCTGCATGTCTAAAATATGTGAAAATGTTAACAATCATAAAAATCATGCAATCTTTTTACTGTCTGTATTTCTTAAAAGTGGCACTTAGAAAAATAGACACCACTCATCATCTCTCGATGGACAAATATAACCAGCAACCTCCACAGCCTGCAGATATACTTCAGAAACCACAAGTTGGCGATTTTCCTCCCAAACCACAGCCTTCTGAATTGGTGCAGAAGCCGCAAGTTGGAGATTTACCACCAAAGCCAGGAGAATTGCCTCCAAAACCCCAGTTAGGAGATTTGCCACCTAAACCACATCTTGGAGATTTACCTCCAAAACCACAGCTGAAAGATCTTCCACCTAAGCCCATTCTGGCAGACATGTTGCATAAGGTGTCTGTAGGAGAAACACCACCTAAGCCTCAGCCCCCCGAGGTAAATCAGAATGCTCAGTCTGTGGATGTGTCCCAGAATGCACAGCATACTGACCAAACCACTGTCCAGAAGCAAGTTACAGAAGCTTCCATTGATGGTCCACCACCTCTGCCAGACACTCCTGTGCCACTTCCCAGAAAAATCAATACAGTAAGTGCTGTTTGGTATCAGTGTTAAGCCAAAGCCTCGTCCTGTAACACACAAATAATTTGCCAGTCATCTCTAAAGCATCAAACAAGCATGCGTTGTAGGTCAAAATTATTCATATTTTTTCAGAATTCATATCTCACCTGATGTATTGGAAACATTGATTAGTTATGAAGTATTGTTCTGCATCACAAAAGCACAACCTTAAAACAGTTTATGAAATGATTAATATATTGAAGTATATTGCAATATATTATTAAAGCATAGGACACTGGTCGTGTCTGTACCTTAAAATGTAAATTGTATAACCTTGATTGGGCTTTATGTAAAGTGTGTAATTTGCTTTTGTAAATTAAATTGTTCTAGTGCAGTTTCACACTCCTGGAAATTATTCTAGCGACAAAAGGAGAATCATTTCATACTTCTAAACATATTTAATAATAATGGTTGTAGGCAAACAAGATGTTATCTTGCATCAAACAAGCAATGGATGGAAGGGAAGTAAACATAATTATGCCCCTTTACAAAGCATTAGTAAGACCACACCTTGAATATGGAGTACAATTTTGGGCACCAATCCTAAAAAAAGACATGGAACTAGAGAGAGTGCAGAGAAGAACCACCAAATTAATAAAGGGGATGGACAATCTAACTTATGAGGAGAGACTAGCTAAATTAGATTTATTTACATTAGAAAGAGGCGTCTAAGTGGGGATATGATAACTATATGCAAATATATTCGGGGACAATACATGGAGCTTTCAAAAGAACTATTCATCCCAAGGGCAGTACAAAGGACTCGGGCCATCCCTTAAGGTTGGAGGAAAGGAGATTGCACCAGCAACAAAGGAAAGGGTTCTTTACAGTAAGGGCAGTTAAAATGTGGAATTCATTACCCATGGAGACTGTGATGGTAGATACAATAGATTTGTTCAAAAAAAAGTTTGGCCGTCTTTTTATATAGGAAAGGTATACAGGGATATACCAAATAAGTATACATGGGAAGGATGTTGATCCAGGGATTAATCTGATTGCCAATTCTTGGCGTCGGGAAGGAATTTATTTTTCCCCTTATGAGATATCATTGGATGATGTGACTGGGGTTTTTTGTTTGCCTTCCTCTGGATCAATAAGTATAGATATATGATAAAATATCTGTTGTCTAAATTTAGCATAGGTGGAACTTGATGGACGGAAGTCTTTTTTCAACCTCATCTACTATGTAGCTATGTAACTATGTGACTGATATATTTCTTGCTATATTATTTTGTTAACCAAAGCCCGGCTTACATTTTAATCTTTCTTCCAGTTTAAGTGAGTGTTTATTTTCTTAGTTTATGTTTAGAATATATAAAATATCTAAAAATGTACTTTTGTACAGCTTAGTGTTGTTAGATTCAATAGTTTGGTATCTTTTTTTTTTTTTATCCAATCACTTCTCTTTGTTGAAAGTGCAATACAGAATAGAATGAAGCATCCTGTCAAGCTAATGACGTTTTGAGTTATGGCTCATGTGACATATCTTGTTACTACTAATAGGTCAGTCACCCTGCTTGGGAACAAAAATAATGAATTACTAAATAACACTGTTACATTTGAAGGGGTATTGTAAGTAATATCATGTTTGTCAGGCATCTCCGCCCACACATGGCAAGAATGTATTATTTTCTTCTTTGATGCATCGTGCTGCCCGCTGTAATTTCCTCATATCTATTATTGCAGTAAAAAAAAAAGTGATGGCGGGAAAGCATACATTTATTTTCCGTTGCCTGGTACTTTTCATCCTTGTGAAATAGAAAAAATAACCCGGCGCTTGTGAACTGATTGTGAAAGTGATTTAAATATGGCCGCTTAAAAACCCAATACAGAGAATTTACCTCTAAATTCTGTCATTAACATAGTATAGAAAAAACTTGGGGAGCGCTCAATAGGTGGTGTGCAAAATAGTGAATGAATAAGATACTCTTTAAAGTGCATTCTGTGGAAATTTCTTCTCCTGTAGCTGCAGAAAACTGAAGTTACCTGCAGCTACACGAGAAGAAATGTCCACAGCACATGGTTTAAAAGTCCATTTTATCCATGATTGATGCGCTTTAAAGAGTATCTTATTCATTCCCTATTTTGCACATTGCTTACACACCACCCATTGAGCGCTCCCCAAGTTTTTTTTCTATACTTTTCATCCACAATAGAATTATATTTATATAACAGTAGTTTTTCATGACGTACATTTTTGAAATCCCGGGAAATTGATTACATCATTAAAATGGATTGTAAATGTAAGCAATTAAACCGTTTGACTGAAATCATTTGACTTGTGGGGAGAGGAATTTTTTTATTTTATTTTCATCCAAATTGGTAAATTGGCAACTGCTTGGTTCACTCTGTCAGACATGTCTGTGATCGATCCCGCAGAACACATCTGTGGCTTTTCTTTCTATTAGCCCCGTTGAAGCTATGCCTCCGACTCCTTGAGTCTTGAAGCCTAGCAGCTTAGGTCTACATGTGAGGGAGAAAGGTGAATGGGAATGGAATGTACTGGGGGTTGTAAGGGAGGCGAGAACTTGTTGAAAAGCCTAGTGCTGTCTCTTCCCCAAAAATACTTTGTGGCTGGTTTAACCAATGTGTGCTCTTCTCTGCGGCACACTCATTTTGCCCCATAATGGTCACTGATGCTATATGGTTTTTGCCCCATTTATAAAATGTTGAGGCCTAACAAGACAAGTTAAGTGTGTTCCATACACAATTGACTTGACTGGAATACAAACTAATTTAGCATATTGGATTGGCTGAAATAAATTGCCTTTTTTCAGCACCGTCTCCATTTATTGTCTTAATAAATCCTATTCTAGTGTTAAGTGGAAGTTTTCATGGGGATTGTTTATCCCCCATTCCTGCAATGTATGTGGATGCCATTGGTAGGGCATTTGCCTTATAGTAATCTCGTCTGTTTTATGTTTTTTTTTTTTTCGTTTTTTTTAGGGGAAAGGCAAAATTAAGCGAGTAAAAACAATTTATGATTGCCAAGCTGACAATGATGATGAACTTACATTTGTTGAGGGAGAAGTGATAATTGTAACCGGTGAAGAGGACCAAGAGTGGTGGGTATGTATCATGTAGTCATCAGTGCCGTTTCAACCTGGTAGATCAGGGGTGGCGAACTCCAGTCCTCAAGGTCCACCAACAGATCAGGATATCCCTGCTTCAGCACAGGTGGCTCAGTCATAATGACTGCGTTATCAATAAAGATAATGACCTGGTCTATCCTTGCATAAGTAAACAAGTTGAGAGGGTAGACTTAATCGCCATCTATGTGTCCACCACAAATGCACAAATATTCGTGAGTATTACATTTTAAGGCCCCCACATAATTCATTCTCTCCATTATAATGCTGTTTAGCTTAAACCTGTCCTGCTCAAGTCTCCCAAGAAATTTGACAGCTTTGTTTAACAAGGTAAAGATGTATATATATATATGTATTCATTTACATCAGTAGGTTAGGATATTTTGGGAATACATGTGATGTATGTGATATAATTGACCGCTCTTTTACATGTTATTGTTGAATTGGTATGGGATTGGTCTATTCGCTGCTGCACTAGGATCCCCAACCAGTGCTACACAGTTTTAGAAATGGACCTGTTAACAGCATAGTTGGATTTGCATAAATATACATATTAATTTTGTGGCAGAATAGTGTTGTGAATAGGGTGTGTTTGCTTTGCAGCAGTTTAATCTATGCCTTTGTTTACATTATAAACATGAATCTATATATATATCTGTATATAGTGCTAAATCAGTAATAGTAATCGTATTACAGCAGTAGTACACCTGACATAATAGAAATAAGTGCTTCAGACATAAAAGTAGACATTTAGGAAAATAAGTCACTGGCCTGTTAGAGCTTACAATCAAACTGTCCAAAAACTGTTGTGCTATATGGTCAATGTGTTCATCACTTTAATCAACAAAAGGCTGTAGAGGTGCCTCAGTGATCTGAATATGAACAATATTCCACATTTGTCTTCTTAAATGGCTTTTTATCCTTCATTGATGTCATAAAGCACTGGATATAGTAACTTAACTATGAAGGAGCCTATTTATTGGTTCCTAATTGTTTATTTTAGTTGCTCAGTGTAAGGCTGGGAAAGAACACTGCAGGCTGCTTTCTCAACAACCCCACTGCAATTTCGTAGTATGTGTCAGATTGTGGATTAAAAGTAGAAACCTACACTCCTGAATAAACTTTGTTTTGCTTTTTTTTTTTTTTTTTTTAATTATTGTAGAAAGACTTATATATGGATTTTAACCATAGACCCTTAGATAAGCACAATTTAATGAACCTTTAACTTCTTACAGGACTATAGCCCATTACCCTCTCGAATTATAACTGTTTATAGCCCATTACACTCTCTGCATTCGATCTGTTTGTAGCCCATTACTCTTTTATCTTATTTAGTTAGACCTTAATGTTCCTATATTTGCAAGAAATGCTTTCATTTTTATAAAAAGTCAAGAATATTAAAAAAAAATATTAGAAGGCGTACATATATTTGCACATACCTGTATTACAATTATTGGTGAGATTTAAATTATTATTTTTTTTTTTTTTTTTTAAACAGTACTATTTATTTGCAGCTTGGGGTCCCTGAATTAATGTGTGTTTTTAATCGGTTTCTCTTTTTTTTTATTTTGTTTTGTAGATTGGCCACATTGAAGGACATCCAGAGAAAAAAGGAGTCTTCCCAGTGTCCTTTGTACACATTTTGTCAGAATAGAATATAAAATTGTAGCATTGCATATTCTCTACGCAAGACGGGCTTCTTCCCAAATCTGCTGCGACATTCTTGCATCTCTGTGCTCCAACTTGTATATAAGCTGCTGTCAAAAAGTCTAGTTTCATTTCATACAGTACCTACATAATTATGCAGTGAACTCTATGTGTATTGTAAATGTACTATGTTATTCTGCCTTTGCCAGTATTACAGTAGCAGTGGAAGCCTTGGAAACTGGCATGTCTCTATAAGGCTTGCTGAAGCCATCTACGGATCTAGCACTTACATCTTCATCTTTGCTGTTAAATCAGTTTATATCATGGCAACTTTCCAAATATTGGCTGTCTCATTCAACCGTATATATTAAACGTCCTATCCCTGATTTCATCTCAGCATTCAGTTACAGTACCAAGAATGACACATTATCTGAAGGGTGGGTTTAGCTCCTAGTTGTACCTGTAAACAAGTGTGAACAATTCAGCTAGGTATTTATTAAACAATTAGCAAGTTCAATGTAGTTTTTAACACAGTTTCAAGTTCAAGTATTGATCGTATTTGTGTCCAGTACCTATTTGTTTCGTCTCATGGCAACATTCATACTATTACTTTGCTACAAGTAGTAAAAGAAAATATATTTCTATCTAAAGGCTTCTTTTATTGGAAGTATATACATATATATACATAAATATATATAAAAGACATTTCCGGTTAATTTCATCGGACTTAAACTAATGACTGCTAAACAATATTAGTCTGTTTACATTATGCATGCATTTCTAAATACAATTCCAGCATACTTGAAACCTGCCTTTAAAACAGGAATATAATTGTAGTCATATACTTTGTGTGGGCCAAGGTGTTATGTAACTGAAAGCAATTGGGGAAATATTTTTCCGTTTGAATGGTTATATATGAAATGGACAACAGTATTATTTACCGCTAACTTGGTTCAAAACTAGGTGGCCTTTTCAACCTTGTGGAAATAAATATCTCTAGTACTAAGCCTATGTATAATTTTCTTCGTTAGTGTTATTTTTTGTATAATTAAAACTGTAACATAAATTATTCATAGAATCAAAGTAAAGTTGACTTTTATGTATATTGTCGGGCAAATAGAAGATTAGTGGAACATTAACACAGAGGTATTAACTCCATTTGTGGAGAGGCCTCCATTATCCATTGGTGGAAAGGTTAGGGGTTTAACCCACCTCGGGCTGTTGCAGGCTACTTCAGCCTTGGATGGGTTATAATTTTACTCCGTATAATTGTTACTGGAAATTTGACGTGTGTGATCTGTGGTAGCTTCTTAGTTAGGAAGAAACATAACTGAGAACATTTCGTATTAACTCAGTCCCTTCTCGTGTTGACAGAGTATTATAATCACTGTCATTTATTTGACATTAGGTGTCAAGTGAAACCAAATACAGCATACACATTGGCAACTATATCTGACCTACTTTTTCCATTCCTCTGCACTTCTGAAATTATTTTGGTTTACGGTTTTAATTTGAGAACCGTATGTATTATTTTGTTTTTAAGGCACATACTCTTTTCTGCATGTAAAAACGTATTATTTATAGTTCCTAGTACTTTTTTTTTTTTTTAAACCTAGGACATGGAGCCTTTCAAATGGTTTTCAATGCATTAAAGTGAATACTAATTTGACTATAATTAAAAGGCCAGGCAAACATAACCAGTCTGTTAGACTTTGCATGAAAAAAGTCATATTTATTAGCAAGTATTTCAGCAATATGCAATAACAGTGTCATATCCGATGTACCTAATAGAGAAATGGAAGACTAGGGGACTGTAGGTTTCCCACCTGCAGTGTTGACCTTCTCATCCGGTTCATCAACCTGGTACACTATACTGTTTTTAATGCAAAGTCAAGAGCTGATTTTATTAATCATTCCATATTCTATAATAATAAAATGTTTTAAAGTGACATCAACAAGAGAAACCTGTTTTTTTGTATTGTTTGAGCAGTCCCAATGTAGATTACTAGTGGGGAAAAAAAGCTTAGAAAATCTATTATAAATACTTAAATATTTATAATATCATTAAATAAAACGATTATGGAGTCCATTTTGGTATTTTCCTTTCATTACAGATATTTCTATAATCTGTTTACATGCCAAAAACGTTACATTCGTCTGTTCATATGTACAGTTTGATTCTCCATTCTCATGTTGGATTAGCGTGAATTGTGGCTCATACAAATGTTTGGTATGTAACTTATTTCTGCTTTTTACACTGGAGAAAAACACTGATAGGACACCAAGGCACATATTGAATAAGCATTGCTATGCTATAAGATGGTGAAGAAAGAAAGCAGCGGTAACCACTAAACCAATTAAGTGTTGTGTACAAAATAAATGTATCTAAAATATGTGTAATCTACACATCAACTGGTGAGATAATAATAATATAAGCCCATATAGGGGAATTACTCAAGACCCCTCTGCTCGAGTCCAAGGAGAGAGTTCCACGTCCCTCCAGAAATAAGTTGCAGAAGAAAAGGAAATCTCCAGCGCGTTGACTTGAATAATGGTTCCAAACATATGGAAAAGGAAGAAAACACAGTGGTATAATGTGTGTAATAATGACCCAGTGTCTAATCAACAATATTGTAGAACACTTACGTTATTAAATAGATGGGGTCTCAAATCTATGCATGAGATTATACTTCAAAACACCCAGTTGATAACAGTATCTTGAAAAAGTTGAAGAGAAAACAACATGGCATACATAGTTACACAGTTACATAGTAGATAAGGTTGAAAAAAGACATTCGTCCATCAAGTTCAACCTATGCTAAATTTAGACAACAGATGCTTAATCCTATATCTATACGTATTGATCCAGAGGAAGGCAAACAAAAAACCCCATTAAGGGGAAAAATAAATTCCTTCCTGACTCCAAGAATTGGCAATCAGATTACTCCCTGGATCAACATCCTTCCCATGGTTACTTATTTGGTATATCCCTGTATACCTTTCCTTTCTAAAAAGATGTCCAACCTTTTTTTTTTTTTAACAAATCTATTGTATCTGCCATCACAGTCTCCATGGATAATGAATTCCACATTTTAACTACCCTTACTGTAAAGAGCCCTTTCCTTTGTTGCTGGTGAAATCTCCTTTCCTCCAACCTTAAGGGATGGCCCCGAGTCCTTTGTACTGCCTGTGGGATGAATAGTACATTTGAAAGCTCCTTGTATTGTCCCCGAATATATTTGTATATAGTTATCATATCCCCTCTTAGATGCCTCTTTTCTAATGTAAATAAATCTAATTTAGCTAGCCTCTCCTCATAAGTTAGATTGTCCATCCCCTTTATTAATTTGGTGGCTCTTCTCTGCACTGTCTCTAGTTCCATAATGTCTTTTCTTATGATTGGTGCCCAAAATTGTACTCCATAAACTATAAGCTGGTAATAACACAAGTTGCACTCTCAAATGCTAATTCACACAAGCATTGTGAATAGCTTTCTATCACAGCAAATGTCAGTCCTCCCACGCTTGATCGACGTGTAGTTGACGGGTCCGCGTGGTCTCCTTTATCGCATCTCCTAGCGTGGGGGTAGCCGGAACAGAGTTGTGGAGCAGTGATTATTTCCGTGAACGGATCTGCGCATGCACACCTGCACCCGTGGAAGCCGGCAGCTGATAGGATGATGCAGAGCTGACTGCTGTGACTACAGAGATCTGTAGTGCTCAATCAGACGCGTTTAACACTGAGGAAGGATTGTTTTGCGAAATGTGTCTCAGACAACCGTAGTCGCAGCAGTCAGCTCCGCATCATCCTATCGGCTGCCGGCTTCCACGGCTGTGCAAGCGCAGGTCCGTTCAGGGAAATAATTACTGCTCTACAACTCTATCCCAGCTGTGCATGAACCGGGGGAGCGACAGGGACAGCAGTACCCCCACGGTAGGAGAAGGAAATCCGATAACGGAGACCACGCGGACCCCAACTACACATGTATCAAGCGTGGCAGGACTGAAATTTGCTGTGCTGGAAAGCTATTCACAATGCTAGTGTGAATTAGCGTTTGAGAGTGCAACTTGTGTTTTTACCAGCTTATTGGTTATTAAACTTTATTATGCCATGTTCTTTTCTCTTCTACTTTTTCAAGATACTGTTATCAACTGGGTGTTTAAATAAAATCTCATACATAGATCTGAGACCCCTTCTATTTAGTAACGTAAGTGTTCTACAATATTGTTGATTACACTGGGTCATTATTACCCACATTATACCACTGTGTTTTCTGTCTTTTCCATATGTTTGAAACCATTATCTGTCAATGCGCTGGAGGACATTTCCTTTTCTTTCTATGCTATATGATACCTTCAAGGTGTGGAAGTCACATAACAGCCCATTTACCTGTAAGGTGTCATAGCATTGCACAGCTTAGTAAATAGATACTGTAGTTTTTACACATTGTGGTGGATTGCCATGTTCTGCATTAAATGTATAAATTTTGGACCTGCGAGGAAAGCGGACATTAATATCATTAACCACAAGAGGGAGCTACATTATTAATTGATAGTTTCCCCATGCTCTTATTTGTTTTCTGTATCACACGACATTCTTATCTTTTATTTGTATGGTGCCAACATATTCTGTAGCACAGTACAATGTGAGGGAGTACAATAGCATTTCGTAAGAAAAGTGTACATATGTTACAACAACAATTGTTTAAATAGGTTCTCACATTTGATGGCAAATCGTTCTGAGAATGTCAGGCAGCAATGTGGGTGTGTACATACATTTCCATGTGTCAAATCGCTGCATGAAGAGATAATGTAAGGTTCTGCCTTCAACAAAATGCCAGTATGAATGCAGAGCAGTACATGCAATGGTATTCAAATAACAACTCTTTGTTCCAGTTTGTGCACCATGCTCTCCTGTAAACTAAGAAAATGGGCAGGGCATCACATACTACAAAAATCTGCAACTCCTAACTTCTTAAAGAACATTCAATCACACAAAGTAAATGAAGGCCCCGTTATACTTCTGATGTCTTTCAGCTTCATCAGTCATTAACAGCTTTATGGAGTTCCTTGCTATTCTTTTCTCAAAAGTACTATTACACATGAATGAATTGGGGGGAAAAAGGGGGGGGGGGGAGGGGGGGGGGGGAACAGTGCCTGAACAATGCCTGAACAGTCCAAGCAACAAGGCAGCAGACAAACAGGACCAGTTGTGGACAGGGACATAGTAAAAAAATAAGTCGACAGGTGGCTTTCAAAAATCTTTAGTTGAAAAACAGGCCATGTCATACTTCAATTATAGGTTAGTTCAGGAACTACAACAGGACTGGGATGTTAAGACATTTTTATAGTATGAAAATAGTTCATTAGTGCCAAGTGTGAATAGGTCAAGCGATAGCCATTGATTGAGAACAGAGAAAGCAGTGGATCTTGTCCGCTGCCGATATTGCTCAAGGACTTCAATGACTGTAGATTGGCTGAGCACAGTCCTGCATGGCCTGAGCCGGTGCTTATGATGTTCCTTGGATATCATACCATTTTTGATTGCTGCCACTGGCACAGAGATAGAACTTCTTGGTTTACTAACCTCAGGGGTGCTTCAGAACATTGTAATATCTATCAACTAGCCCTAGAGCAAGGATGTTTGAAACAGTTATCACATGTGCTGGCAGCAGAAAGGAGGGTTAAATTGTTTTTTTTTTTAAGTTTACCTTTTAGCATGTGTATGCACAGTGCACCTCCGTTTTATGCAAACTTGCAGAAGTGGAATGAAGCACATCCAAAACCCAGAAAAATGGGAAGCTGTGCAAATTATTTAGGAGACTGGTTCCTGGCCTGGTTCTCCAGAATTTACATTTTACATATACATTAATGGTTACATTAAATATTGTGACAGACATTGACTAACAGCTCATGGGATTCCACCAACTCTTGCCCTTAGAGGGAGGGAAAAAAGCCAGTATATGGTGTTAATTGAAAACCTGGTCCCTAAATACATTTAAAAAAGAAAAAAAAAGTTGCCAGTTTTGACCCATGCCAATGTTAAGGCATAGTATCGCTACTAAACAGGCATCAGAATTTATTTATTTTTGTTAAAGATCTTAAACCCCGTATCAGGAATAATTAAAGATTTTAATGGCAAGTTGCAATTAATTTTACGTGTGCAATATTACCACCTCTACACAAATATACTCATTTGCAAGCCCTCAAAAAAAAAAAAAATCACATTTAGTGTAAATAACCCAGTGATTCTTTTGTCATGCACAGACTCTACTCGTGTACAATTAGAGCAATGAAAAACAAGAGCAAATAAACCACCATGAAAACCCGTAAAACATTGTCCAAAAACAGGACTGCTGCTCACAATGAACAGGTTCCAAAACCTGTGTCCAAAAGTACAAACAAGGGAGCGTCAAAGCGCTCCAAAATGGTATAAGTGCAAAATGCAACAGGCAATACCATCCTCTGTTCACGTCAAAAAGAAAATCCAGACCTAGAAAAAACGTTAAAAAAAAAAAAATAAAAAAGATGTTACTGTAAAGTGTTCAACATACATGCCAATACAAATGCACTTACAGCATATCCAATGCAAATAAGCTGTTGGTGTTATAAGGGACACTGGCACCCTTCTTGAAAACATTCACTGCTCCTTCAGAGAACAGTTGCCTGGAGGGCTCTTGCACACACTACCGTGTGTGCAGTATTTGATCAACAAGGAATCCCTGCTCTCGAACACGTGACAATGGTACCAGCTACGGCAAGCACAAGAGTCCAAACACCCCTACGTGTTTCACCATCACAGCAGCGGTAAACACTTTTAAAAGTCACAGTTCAAGCTGCAGTTTAAAATTAAAAAAAAAAAATTATATATAATTATTTCTTTTCCAATATGTGCATCAATACAATCTACAAATTGACAAGCGATTAGCTAACTTGCCCATCACTCCGTTACTCCTGTGATCGATCGGCAAAGATTCAGATCATGGGTTCACCGTCAGTGCTGTAGAAGAGTACCAAAGATGCAAAGTTCTGTGGGGAAGATCATGTGACCAGGCAGTCCCTAGATACAATTGGTGCACTGCTAAAGTGGGCAAAAGGTGTGCCAGAGCCTGTCTCAGAAGAGAAAGCGACTTTGTAAATGGCTGCTATACAAACAAAAATGCTCGTTACATTAGAATACATTTAAAAAAAAAAGTATTTTGTCATAGTACAGAACTGATTAAAAACACATCTAGGATATTGCTTGAACTGCAGCTTTAAAGGGTGCAGGTGTCCCTTCTAACACCCAAGGCTTGCTTTGGATATACTGTAAGTGCATTTGTATTAACATATATTCATACATTTACATGGTTTGTCGGTCTTTACATAGGTGGTCTGGATTTTCTTTTAATTAAAAAAAAAAAAAAAAAAAAAAGAGACAGGATTAGTATTGCCCATACACCTTGTGTGTACTTTAACAAGTAGAGCAATGACTGATAGTTTGTAGTGAGCCCCACCACATTTGTTGGTGTACTGTATTTGCGAAAAGCATTTCATTAATTAAAAATAAATAAAATATGAAATGGATATAAATTTGACAACAGGCAATATTCTGCTTGCAATACATTTTTATTTAGCGACTTGCATTTGAACATTATGAAGCAGTATACATCACTGCTCTGCATTTTTTTTTTAGTCTGATTCCATTCTCTGGGACTTTTTGCCAAAGGGAGACAAAATTAAACACAAAAATAAACTTAAGTTAGCCCACTTGGCTTCAAGTGTCCCATCTTAGATTAAAGCCTCTTCATTTCACCAATGTTTTCTGGGCTTGTCTTCTAGCGGTACCTCCAATCTTCTTTTCCACCGATTTGATGACCCCAACAGCAACGGTTTGCTTTAAATCTCGTGCAGCAAATCGCCCTGCAATAGTCATTGGCAATTATAACATGCAAATACAATTGCTGACATTTACATAATACTAATCAGGCAGCAATACTAATCAGGCAGCAATTGAGTTAGAATTACTGGGCTATTCATCATCTAATACTCTGCATATTTAGAAAGGGGGCTGGGAGAATGGATTGATATTCAGATATCAGGATTGGAGAGCAGTGAAAAAGCCCAAATCCAAGAATTTCCCCCCCAAAAAACCATACAGATCAAAAACAGCCATTGAATTGAACAAATTTGTAGAATTCAATCTGCCGATTCAATATTCCATTAGCGGATTTTTAAGAATCTGACAGATTACCGTATCCATGGATTGGATCATACAAATCCATCCATGGGTTGTAGAATCCAGTGTATTGGATATATTAGATATAGATATATTTTTTTTAATAATAATAAAAAAAAATTCAAACCCACATTGCAAATTACCCGTAGAGATTTGGTCCACTGAAATCTGCAGACCAAAAGAACCAGCCGATCCACATTCGGCAAAAAAAGAAAAAATTCACCCATCTCTAGTCGGGATGTGACACAAGTGTCTCCATCTGTTCAGGATAAAATGGATGCATGCAAGTAATTTTTTGCATTGCCAACAACCCTCAAGTAGATCTGCTTTACCGTTACCATTAAAAACTCAGCACTTCCTACTACTACAACTACTGAAACTTTAAGTATGAAGACTTTACTATTTAATCGTAATTCTGTATTGATCATCCCCTTGGATTGGATGGCAATGGTTTGATATTTTACTATCCAATGGCAAACTCCTACAAGTAAAGAACTCCTGGAGACAACTGTCTAAGTAAGTGGTTTCAGATTTGATTGGTGATATTTTATGCACACTACTTTCTGAACTCATTTTAGTGTCAACTCAAAATTTTAGTCCAACACTAACCTAAAGGTGGATAATCAAAGAATCTTTCCACACAGAAGGGCTTGATTGGCTTAAGTTTTACAATGGCTGCATCTCCAGATTTCAGCATGGCTGGATTATCCTCCAGTTTCTTTCCAGACCGCCTGTCTACCTTCTCCTGCAGCTCTGCAAACTGGCATGTTATGTGAGCGGTGTGACAATCTATTACTGGTGAATACCCGGCTTTAATGAAGCCAGGATGGTTCAGAATGATCACCTGCCAATTTGAAGAAATAGGTTGTTAAAATTACAGCAAGTTCACAATCAGTGATATATAGTGTGTACAGCACGACATCTTAAAAGCACCAAGTTTCTGGTTGAGTGTGAAAAATCACTAATGAACGGGAAGAGGAATTAAAAAAATTAAAAAAAATAGTTAAAGGATTAAGAATAACTGCAGATTGTTTTTAGCATAGATTACCTTCTCACTATGGAAATACTAAAATGTGAGACTCCCACAGCATATGTATGTATTTGGAAAAGGTCAGATTGGGCTAGTGGTGTGAAACTGAAAATGATGGGGGGGGGGGGAGGGGGAGGCGGGAGAAGGAATAGGGGGGAAGAGGCTTCTACAATGTTTTCAAAGTTTGTAGATGAAAAACAAAAAACCATTAACACCACATTTAGAAGGGCAGGGGTATGACAATTGGCTGTTTTTGTGGTTCCAGATCAGGGGATACCATACCTGAGCTATAAAGCTTGATGCTTCAGTAGGTGGGTCACTCTTTGAGTTTCCTGCTACATTACCACGTCTTAGATTCTTCACAGCAATGTTCTTCACATTAAAGCCAATGTTATAGCCTGGGAAAGCAGTCTGAACTGGTTCATGATGCATCTCTATTGATTTCACTTCGGCAGTGAAGCTTGATGGTGCAAACGAGATGGTCATTCCTGGTTTGAGAACTCCCGTTTCAATTTTCCCCACTGGAACAGTGCCAATTCCTAGAGAACAGAAAGGGCCAGTTAGAAATCAGCTAGTGTACCATGATTTAAAACACAATCAAGTCAATTCCAGGAGTCGATGTAGCCACTACAACAGTCCACATTGGAGAAGCTAGAATGTGCTAGAGATTTTAAACCTAGGACACATGATTTGTCAATGCAAATATAGTACATGACCATTTAAGCTCAGCTTCAACTTCCACCTCATCTGAGCAAAAGTACAGGAGTACAAATTGCCTCCTTGTTTAAAGGACAAATTCTTTATATACTGTCAGAAGACTACTATAAACCAGTGCTTCTAAAACGAGTCAGTGAATTTCAAGTTTGTGTTCTATTGCACACACCGACATGCAGTTGTAAATATCAAGAACTACAGATGTGGAGTTGGCCAGGATAATACCATGAATTCAAATAACCCATTTGAATTTAAATTAAAAAAACGCTAGATCATATGGGTTTAAGATTAAACTGGAAAGCTTTAAAATCAGAACTGGAATTCAGTGCAAGGAACCTTACCTCCTATTTTGTAGACATCCTGTAGGGGTAATCTCAGGGGCTTGTTTGCTGGTCGCGCTGGAGGCACAAGAGCGTCCATGACTTCTAGGAGGGATTGACCTTTGGCAAAGCCATCCTTTCGTTTCACCTTCCAACCCCTGAACCAGGTCATCTGAAGGGTTTACAAGTACAAATGTCACTCCAGTACATTTATAGTATACTTAGGGTGAACCAGACATCGATATGGATAGAACAGCAAAATACTCTAATATTTAATAACAGATTGATCTAAAACTGGCAGGGAAAGTCAACTTGTTGCAGTATAGTCCAGCTTAATTTCCAGTGTATTTACAGAAACAGGTCTGCCTCCTAGAACCCCCTCCCCATGCCAGTAAAAGGGGGGGAGGGAGGGGGGGGGGCACCAGCAGAAATGTTTGCGCACCCCTGCTTGTAGAGGGCTTACCTTCTGGCTAGGGGAAGATATGTTTTCTCCAATCCACCCAGACACCGGGACAAAGGGTATAGAAGATGTATTGTAGCCAATCTTCTTAAGATACACCGTCACATTTTTGGCAACTTCTTCAAACCTCTTCTGACTATAAGGAGGGTCAGTCATATCCATTTTGTTAACACCAACAATGAGTTGCTTGACTCCCATGGTGTAAGCCAGAAGGGCATGCTCTCTAGTTTGCCCATTTCTAGATACACCAGCCTCAAACTCTCCAGTGGCAGCAGAGACAACCAGAAGCGCAGCATCAGCCTAAAAAAAAGGTAGAAGTTGAAATTAGTATTACCTTCAAAATCCTATAGGTTCTCTTAATACAATTCGTTGTGTAGCATTACATCGTACTTACTGCCTGTCCCCCTACTCTGTATGCCCTTTTTTAATAGGTTAAATGTATTAAGCTTCCTTGGAAGCCACAACACTTCCTCTTTTGAAATGGGCAGCCATATGGTGTTCCCTTGGAAGCCAGGTCTCTGCCAATTGATCACGGGAGAACAGATCGGCAACTTACATAATTGCATTGCTAAAAAAAAAATCCAACCAGTTACCTGAGATGTCCCAGTGATCATATTTTTGATGAAGTCCCTGTGACCTGGAGCATCGATTATTGTAATGGTGAAATTCTTGGTTTGAAATTTCCATAGAGAGATGTCAATGGTTATTCCACGTTCCCTCTCTGCCTTCAGTTTATCAAGGATCCACGCGAACTTGAAGGAGCTCTTACCAATCTAACAAAGCAAAGGCACTTGTTAATTTGCAGTAAAAAAAAAAAAAATAAAAAAAAAAAAGTTACATCTTACAAAATGATTTTGAATATTTAAAATGACAGCTGTTGTAGCCAAGTAAAGCTGTTTAAGAGCAAACAAAATGATTATGGATGTTCATTGGACTTTTGATGTGTACAAGCCATTTATGGCAGTTTCAGCTATAAAGCCAATGTCTGAATCCTATGCTTGCCAAGACTATTTTGGCACAGTAAAATACATCACATTGAATGTACTTGTAGGATGCCTGGCTAGCTGCAAATCCAGCCTGCTCCCAGCAGGGGAAAACGTAAGCAACATAAAAATAAAAAAAAGGAGTATTTTGTAAAATGTGCAGACTCCAGTGCTGGAAAGCAAAGCATTGCTGGCTCTATTAGTGCAGGAGGGGGTTATTCACCAGAGAGAGGACAAATCTGGGGGCATGTGTAACAGAAGACAAATTAAACAAGGAGCCACAGGAGTAGTGGCTGGTCTGTAGGATTACCACTGCAAGCTTGTGTCCTGAAATTCTCCCACTGACCTATGAAAGAGCAGGTCTGTCAGTGTTACCCCACCTCGCTGCTAAGGGCCAGCAACAAGAAATGTAAAAGCACTTCACTGACCCTCCAGCAACAAGCACATATAGGGAGTGGGGTGTCTACACCCGCAGCTTAGTTATAAATAGCCAACATGAGGTTTGTATGACAGATTTGGGGATCCCTCCACAGCACAACAGTTGAAAGACATTTACAGTTGCATTGTTTAACCATATCACTGCAGAGGGGCTTGCAGCACATGCCCCTTTGGCAGTGAAAGGGTTAACATAAACACTAAAAGCCCCTCCCCCCACCGGGCCCCAGTGACCTTAAAAAGGGTTAAACACTTACAAATGTTTGTTCAGTTTTTTTTTTTTTAAAGCAAAATAAATATCTTAAAAAAAAAAATTGCTTCAGTTTACAAAATAGATAAGAGTACAAATCCAAGGGCCTCTACAACAGGACATGGGCAATTCCAAGCAATTCCAAGCCTCAAGGGCCGCCACAGGGCCAGGTATTAGGGATAACCCTGCTTCAGCACAGGTGGCTCAGTCAAAGACTGCAGGGATATCCTTAAAACCGGACCTGTTGGTGGCCCTGGAGGACAGGAGTCAGCCAGTCCTGTTGTACGTGGCCCCGTGGAGAGGGAGTCTCACCTGGCTGGCAGCAGCTTCAACCTTTTCCAGAGCTCTTGGATCAAACCCTCCACACTTGTAGATCAGATGGCCGGTGGTAGTGGATTTACCCGAGTCCACATGGCCAATGATGACAATGTTCAGATGAGTCTTCTGTGTCCCCTTGTCAGACATGTTGCACACGTACTCAACACCCTTCCTAGAGTATCTGCTCAATGCCTATTCTGTTTGAGGAGAGGAGGCATGCTGCTGGGCATTTTATAGTGTTCCCCTACAGCTGAGCACCCACTTAACCTTAGTATTAGGCATTCAGGTCTATTTGCATACACCAGTGTTTCCTGATCCACCTCATTAGTTGGCAAGAAATCGTTCAGATCCAAATTGACCATTTTGGTGCTAGCAGGGTCTGCACTGCTTTGCAAGACTTTGCAGCTGGTCCTTTGGATAGTAAAAGGGTTAATATCAAAGTAGAAGTGGTTTCAGGTTTAGAGAAACTGGGAGGCTGGGAATTTCCCACCCCATGTGTATGTATTTGGCTGATCTTAAAACAGCGCAATCACAATCATTACAAACACATATGCATGTTTTAAGTCAATATATACAAATATTTTGTCAATAACTTTTTTTTTTTTTAATAGTGGTAACGTTGTTTTTATTCGGGAACAGCAGAAACTGTACAACAAAGTGATTATAGTCTGCTGACTGTGGAACACCTACATGTAATCTTTCTTTAGAGCAGGGGTGCTCAACTGCAGTCCTTTTGGGCCACAAATAGGTCAGGTTTTAAGTCCTGCTTCAGCACAGGTGGTGCAGTCGTAGACTCAGCACTGGACTTTAGCACACCTGCTCTAAAGCGCTTTCTGACACACATTCCAAATCATAAAAAATATATATATATATATATATATATATATATATATATATATATATATATATATGCAGAATGTATGTTTGATACAATACTGGAAGTAAGCCCTGTAGCAGTGAGGTAAGATGATCATAGATACTGAAAGATTTTGATGGCAAACTACAGTAATGTCAAGAATACAAAACTAGTCCTTCATTGTGATTTAAATAAACTGAAATGTTGGCATTGTGTATCTCCGATTATTTCATATCGTTCTTGTTTGTAGAGAGCTTAAGAAACACAATTTGTGTCTTGCTAACATGATCATTGATGAAAGCTTTGAAAAAACATTTCAAATGTGAAACATTATTTTTCCAATGTTTTACCAGGAAGTAATATACATTGGGAGTTATCACTCGTTTTCAAGTATGTCCTGGGCACAGAGTTATGATGACAAATACATGGTTACATTAAATGAACAGGGTTATACTTTATATATAAAGACATTGCATGCACAGTTAAAGATATGTTCTGAGCGTATGTAAGAGTTAGATATGTGGAAACATGGTGGATTATGGTAGGAAAGCACTATAGGTGTTGGCTTCAATTAATTACCTATTGTTTTTGTAAAAGCCCCTTGATATTAGTCAAAGCTAACAAGAACAAATCTACTGCTTATAATGCTGCTTTTTTAAAAAAAAATTATTGGATCAATCATGTGCTTTTAAAAAAAATAGTTTTGCAAAAAGGAAATTTGAATAAACAAGCATCATGTCTCTAAATCAGGGGTTCTCAACTCCAGTACTCAAGACCCCTCACCCCCCGAACAGGTCAGGTTTTAAGGATATGCCTGCTTCAGTACAGGTGGCTCATTCTAAGATTGTGCCATCTGTGCTCAAGCAGGGATATCCTAAAAACCTGACCCGTTAGGAGGGCAGGGAGTGTCTTGAGGACTGGAGTTGAGAACCCCTGCTCTAAGTGGTAATTAATTGATGGTAACCAAGTGTCTGTAGTGCCAAAGCCTATAAAATTAAGGAATAACGCCTACCTCTAACCTCTGCTTTATACATGCAAAACCACTTTTACAGGCCAACTAATTGGGCCTTTCTAATCAGCCAAAAAACATGTCATATATGGCCTTTTATTTGTAGTATTTGCATAAAACAACCTGTCTTGGTAATTTCATGCAATAAAAAAAAAGGTGCTGCCACTGAGCACATTTTGGTTTTTACAAAGTGTTAGTAAATTGCGCTGGGAAAAGCTCAAGCAACATTTCAAGTTGAACAGGAACAAATACAAATATTTAGCAGATATTTGTAAAATGAGTGAACTTTTATTTTTTATATTTTTAATGTTGTTTTTTTTGTGTGCAAATGACAAACTTTGACCTGTTTCTGGCATATGTGCTTACTGTAATAGTAATCTTTTAAAAAAAAATATATATATTATATTTTTAAAATGTGCACGTTACCTTTTCCTCTGGTTTTCTATTCTGTAAAGACTTATTACTGTACATTTTTCTATTTTTCGTGCATCTCAGTTCTGATCCCGACACTTTTTTTTTAAGTTAGGTATGATCCTTAATAAAATCATTATTTCTGTATATTCTATGGCCTACTTCACTTGGTATTTGCTATTAGCTTTTTAACTCTAGGGGCCTTATTCTATATACCTGAAGTGGCTGTTTCCAAGTGAATATCTTTATTGAAGTCTATGGGGATTTTATGTAGATCTGTTGGGCTCATTATAAAAAATAAGGTGTGAAGAAAGAGCCAGTCTGGATTACCATCACACGTAATCTGGAGTATTTGACAAATATAACAACGGAGAAATGCAAAGAGCAGGGGATTCTGGGAGAGGAAAACACAACAACATGTCAATCCATAAAACTAATCTTCTTTATAAGTCGATAGGTTTGTAAAAAAAATCTGCGTAGTAGTTGCTCACTCTTTCATAAAATGTGTTTAGCCAAAGAATATTGTTAATGTTGATGCACCTTTTAAACGGGGTAACATAATAATGAAAGAGAAGGTGATCCACACGGAAAGGACCTCTTACTTTCTAGCAACTATAACATCGCTTGCTCAGTGGGATTCGTACCTTGCCCAGGCTGTGCAGTTATATACAGGCATACCCCGCATTAACGTACGCAATGGGACCGGAGCATGTATGTAAAGCGAAAATGTACTTAAAGTAAAGCACAACCTTTTTTCCACTTATCGATGCATGTTCTGTACTGTAATCGTCATATACGTGCATAACTGATGTAAATAACGCATTTGTAACAGGCTCTATGGTCTCCCTGCTTGCGCACAGCTTCGGTACAGGTAGGGAGCCGGTATTGCTGTTCAGGACGTGCTGACAGGCGCATGCGCGAGCTGCCATTTGCCTATTGGGTGATATGTCCTTACTCGCGAGTGTACTTAAAGTGAGTGTCCTTAAACCGGGGTATGCCTGTACCAAGTTTATTAAAGACAGCAGTTCAAACAAAAGCAATAGGATATTTTTTTCCTTTCTATATATTCTGAAGCCAGGGCACGTTGGTATGAATGGCTCCCGATAGCATTAACACAGTTCCCTTTTAAATCACTCCAAGTCCTGTAATATTTCCTCCACTTTATTGGGAAAAGGTAGCAGGGTACAGATACTTGTGGATGGTGTGTAGTGGTGATTATTAGTTAGAAACCGGTAAAAAGAGATGGCCTCACCAAGGGTTATAAACAGAGAAAGGTTCTTTACTCACTGTCTCCAGGGTTGAAAAGGAAGTGAGGTGCGGTGTGGGCAAAGGAAAAGTCTAGGGGCAGACCATGTCTGAACAAACAGGAGGGGGGGCAGACTAGCCCATTCTGGTGAGGATCTCAGAGACTGCTGTAGCAGCTCACTGATGTCATGCTCGCAGGCAAGGAGTGCAACATTGTAGCAAGCCACGCAGGCACAGTATGTGTCTGCAGACTCCATGCAGCTGGGAATAAAATCTGACAGGCAGAAACTGCAAAGGAGAGAGGGGGGTGAGTCAGAAATGTGGCTCTTGTTCCATAACACTCCCCGTCTGGTATCTGTAGATACCACTATATGGCAAGCTATGTGGAACATATGTGCAATACATACAACATAACAATATACTGCAAAGGTCCATATTTCCATAGCAATGTGATACCGGCTGGTACCACTGGCATCAAAGTCCTTTGGCCAGGCCTTCCAGTAAGGGAAGCCAGGTGGGTGCACAGCTCTTGGTTAGCTTGACGCACCACAATGTCTCTTAAAAGTCCACGGCACTGGTAACCAGTTTTTCCCCATCACAGTCCGATTTGGGCATTAGAAGGATAGTCTCTGTAATGGGTCTTAGGAAGGTTTTAACGATCCCATTCTGGGCCACTCGTACTTCCACTTTGCGAACCCTTTCGTCTTCGCTTGGGATAGTTCTTATTATAAGTCCCATGGGCCATTCATTTCTTGCCACCTGTTTATCTTTCAACAAGACCACATCCCCCACTTGGATATCTGGTTTTACTGTTTGCCATTTGTGGCGTTCTTGAAGTGTCACCAGATACTCGCGTCTCCAGCGGTCCCAAAATGTGTTGGCCAAGTACTGCACCTGTCTCCACTGTCGTTTGTGCATATCCTTAGAATGGAAGTTTTCGACTGGTGTGGAGATGTTCCCTACTTTCTGGGTTAACAGCATTGCTGGTGTCAGAATACTTGGCGATTCTGGATCTGTTGACACTGGGATCAAGGGTCTAGCATTGACTATTGCTGATATTTCGGCCATGAATGTGGTTAGCACTTCGTGAGTGAGTCGAGTCAGATCGGTTTTTAGCATTATAGAATCCAAGATACGCCGAACCACTCCGATCATGCGTTCCCATGCTCCGCCCATGTGAGAGGAGTGAGGGGGGTTGAATGTCCACGTGCACTCTTGGTCGCGCAGGTATCTTTGGATTCTATTGTTTCTATTGTCTTTAGTGTCCATTTGTAATTCCTTGCATGCTCCAACGAAATTGGTGCCACAATCCGAGCGTATTTGTTTAACTGGTCCTCTGACGGCAAAGAACCTTCTGAAGGCATTTATGAAGCTTGAAGCATCCATAGATTCTATAACCTCGATGTGTATAGCTCGTGTGCTCATGCAGGTGAAGAGTACCGCCCAACGTTTGCTGTTTGCTAGTCCGCCCCTAGTTCTACGCGAGATGACCATCCAGGGCCCAAATACATCAAGTCCTACATAGGTAAAGGGGGGTTCTGTATTAAGTCTGTCGACAGGTAGATCCGCCATCCTTTGGTCTTGGCTTTTGCCTCTCAGCATTCGGCACCTAACACATTTGTGGAGATTACTGGCCACGCACCTTTTCATGCCAACGACCCAAATGCCCGCCGCCCTAATGGCGCCTTCGGTGAAGTGTCGTCCCTGATGCATGACTTGTTCGTGGTAGTGGCGCACCAACAAAGTGGCGATGTGATGCCGGCCAGGGATGATAAGAGGGTTGCTTTCCTCCCTGCTCAGTTGGGACTTATTGAGGCGGCCTCCTACTCTCATGAGGCCGTCGTTGTCGATGAAGGGATTCAACTTCCAAAGTGGACTGTTTTTGTTAACACTCTTCTTTCCGCGAATGCAATTGATCTCTTCCGCATATGTTTCCCTTTGAACATGACTCAGAACAGTTTCCTTAGCCTTTGTAATTTCCTCTACGGTGCGCAGCTCTTTGCAGATGTGCCAGCCGTGGCAACCGGTAGTTTTACCGTCTGGTGTCTGGCGGAAGGAGGAGGCTATATGCCCGAGATGGGCTACTGTTCGCAGAAGGGCCGTCCATCTTGAGAAGCGTTGGAATCGATGTGATCCGAATGCGTTTTTGTGCGATACATTGGTGAGTACCACGGATACTTGTGGGGGCCTTATCTCCGCATCCTTTTCGGGATCCACGAGTTCAAAATCGCCAACTGGGGTTGGTAGTGTTTCCGCAGGCTGCGCGAGAAACGTTGGTCCTGTGAGCCACGACGTATTCTGCAGTTGAGATGCGGGTACTGATCTGGTGGCGTGATCTGCGGGATTTTGCTCTGTGGGCACGTGGTGCCATTGTTCTGGTTGGGTTGACTTCCTGATTCTTTCTACGCGATTAGCTACGTATACGTAGAATCTCCTTTTCTTATTGTAGATGTATCCCAGTACCACCTTGCTATCTGTGTAGAGTTTGACGGCATCTGGTTTGCTGTCCATCTCATTCTCGATAAGCTCCGCCAGTTCTACTGCTAACACTGCACCACACAGCTCTAGTCTGGGTATAGTATGGTCAGGTTGTGGCGCCAGCTTAGCTTTGCCAAGGATGAACCTGATGTGGCAACTTCCATCCACGTCCGTGGTTTTTAGGTAGGCCACCGCTGCTATAGCTTTGGTAGAGGCATCTGAGAACACGCAAAGCTCTTTGATGTGTGCGGCGGTGAGAGATATAGGTGAATAGGGGCGTGGGATTTGAAGTTGCTCGAGGGCCTTCAAGGAGTGTTTCCACGTTTCCCACTCTTTCCGTTTTTCTGGAGGTAGTGGGGTGTCCCATTCTTGTTTTTCGAAGGACATTTCTCTGAGGAGGGACTTCCCTTGTATAGTGACAGGGGCCACGAATCCTAGCGGGTCATAGAGACTGTTAACGGTGGACAGGACTCCGCGACGTGTGAAGGGTTTTTCTTCGATGGCTACCTGGAACGTAAAGGTGTCTGTTTTAAGGTTCCAGCTTATCCCTAGGCTCCGCTGTATGGGAGGCGTGTCGGTCCCCAGATCCAAATTCTTGAGATCTGGTGCTTGATCATCTGCGTGGAACGCCTTCATCACTGTGGCACTGTTGGAAGCTATTTTGTGCAACCTTAGGTTGGCCTTTGCTAACATCTTTTGTGTCCTCTTGAGTAGATCTACGGCTTCATCTTCGGTGGGAACTGATTTTAATCCGTCGTCCACATAGAAGTCTCTTTCGACGAAGCTCCTGGCGTCTTTCCCGAACTCTGCTTCCCCGTCTTGGGCCGTTCTTCTGAGGCCGTAGGCTGCCACTGCAGGTGATGGGCTGTTCCCGAAGACATGTACTTTCATGCGGTACTCCGTGATTTCCTTTTCTATGTCGTCATCTTGGTACCACAGGAATCTTAGGTAGTTACGGTTGTCTTCTCGCACAAGGAAGCAGTGGAACATCTGTTGAATGTCTGCGGTTACGGCGATAGGTTCCTTGCGGAAGCGGATCAGCACTCCCAGAAGACTGTTTGTCAGATCCGGCCCGGTGAGGAGAACATCGTTTAGGGAGACTCCCTGATGCTGGGCGCTGGAGTCGAATACCACTCGGATTTGGCCAGGTTTCTGGGGGTGGTAGACGCCAAATGACGGGAGGTGCCAGCATTCTTCGCCTTCTTTCAGTGGGGGCGCCGACTCTGCATGGCCACTGTGGAAGATTTTTTGCATGAAGGCCACAAAGTGTTCCTTGGTCTCCGGTTTCCTTTGTAGGTTGCGGCGGAGCGAAGAGAGCCTAGACATAGCATGGTCTCTGTTGTTTGGGAGGCGTCTTCTTGGCGAGCGGAAAGGTAGTGGGGCCACCCAACTGCCCAATTCGTCCTTGAAGAGCTCCTTATCCATTAACCTCAAGAATTCTTTGTCTTCCATTGATGGCGCCTGTTTGTCGTCGTCCTTTGTTGTCTGGAACACTGTACTCCCTAGGTCGTTGGGGTATTTTCTTGCTACAGGCGCGTCTCCATAGTTCCTTTTAGTCTCGAGCTTCTCGTGGACCTGAAAGTGGTTCGGACAAGGTTTGAAGTGGGATATACGACCGTTCTCCAACAAGTTCGTATGTAGGGCGCCTACGTTGTCGGGTCCTCGTATCCTGTCTATGCATACTTCTCCAACTACCACCCATCCTAGATCGAGCCTTTGAGCGCTTGGGCCGTTGTGGTCCCCATTTCGCTGTTCGCGGATCTTGTGTGCTCTCATGATGTCTCTGCCAAGTAGCAGCAGGATCTGGGCATCTTCGTCTAGTGGTGGGATATGATCGGCAATGGTTTTTAGATGGGGATGGTGTCGCGCCACGTCTGGCGTGGGGATCTCAGTCCTATCTTCGGCCATGTGATTGCACTCGATGAGCGTGGGGAGGGGCATGCTCACTTTGCCGTCTATTGAGCATATGGTGTAGCCATTCACTCTTCTCCCTGTAGTCTCCATTCGCCCTGCGCACGTTCTGAGAGTGTAAGGAGAAGTACTGTCTTGTATACCGAACATATCGAAGAATTCTGACCTGACCAGCGATCGGTTGCTCTGGTCGTCGATGATTGCATACATCCGTTTGGCTCTTTGGGGTTGTCCCTCTGGGTGCACTGCTACCAGACATATTTTAGAGCAAGATCTACCGTCGTTTCCTTCTCCGCATACTTCTGTGCATTTGGATGCTACTGACGTCGGGGGGGGTGTGTCTCCCACTTCTTCCTCCCCGCCCTGCTTTGTCGGAGGGTTAGGGGCTTTGCCTGCTTTGGGCTTCATAGCTTCCGGGTGTAGAGCGGCTATGTGCCTGTCGCTATCGCACTCTGTGCATTTCATAGCTTCTTTGCAGTCCTTGAATAAATGAGTTGTGGAAGCACAACATTTGAAACAGGCTCCCCATTCCCTGAGTAGGTTCTTTCGCTCCTCTATGGGTTTCATCCTGAATCCGAAGCACTTGTTAAGTGGATGCGGCTTTTTGTGGATAGGGCATTCTTTGTTAAGGTCCCTTGGTTTTTTGTCCCTGTCGGCCGTCTGGCTGGGACTCGCGTGGGTCGTAGGGGGCACGTCCATCCTGTGGACCGAGATGGGTGTTCTGGAGTCCTTGCACCTTGCTGTTGACCTTTCGTTCCTCGGGTGGCTAACGCTGGATGTGGTTTGCGCCCCTAAGACGAAGCTGGGGTCGTTTCTTGTCTTTGCCGCTTCGCAGATGAAGCTCACGAAGAATGAGAATGGGGGGAAGACAACCTGCTTCTCCCTTTTGTATTTGGAACCTTGTGAAAGCCACCTTTCTTGGAGGTTGAAGGGTAGCTTCTCCAGGATGGGTCTCACTCCACGAGCTGAATCTAGGGCGTTGAGACCTATTAAGGAATGGTCTTTCCTTGCGGACTCCAGTTCTTGCAGCAGGTCTCCAAGATCTCGTAACTTCGAGTAGTCTTTACTCGTGATCTTGGGGAAGCTCTCGATTCTTTTGAAGAGTGAATCCTCGACTGCTTCAGGGCTGCCATAGGTCTCTTCTAGCCTTTCCCACACTAGGTCCAGACCTACTTGGGGTTGATGTGCGTTTGCCGTCCGAAGTCTCTGCGCTTGCTCCCTGGATACGTTCCCCAAGAACTTAACTAACAGGTTGAGCTCTTCCCTTGCTGAGAAGTCCAAGCTGTCGATTGCGTCTTTGAACGTGAACTTCCACGTCCGGTAGTTCTCAGGGCGGTCGTCGAAGCTGATGAGTCCTGCGTGCACCAAGTCGCGCCGGATCATGTACTTGGCTATGTCTGTCAGACCTGAGACGTCGGCGCGTTTGCCCCGTTCTGAGGTAGTTGCTGGGACGGTCTTTGCGGTCGCCTCTTCCTTGGCGTGGACGCGTGATGACTGCCGGCCAGTGTGAGGGGCTGTTTTCTCCCGCGTGGGTGTACCTGGATTACGAGCCTGTTGTGGTGCATCCGTGTGCGCTCTGGCGTGTGGATCACTGTTGCGGCTGTGGCTATCCCAGGCAGCGTGTGCCATTGACGGAGCAGCGTCTTCTCCTCGTGGTCCTAGCGAGTCTTCGTTGTCTGTGGTGTCGCTCCCTCCGTGTTGAGATGGTGCGCTGGTGTTTACACTGAAGAGGCTCCTTACATAGTCTTCAGTGCGTTGGGCTGGATCCTCTGAGGCAATCCGTCTGTAGGGTAGCTCCCCGCCGTCCTGTCTCGCAGCTGCTTCTAGGACTTCGGCTTGGGCTATGGCGGCAGCGGCTTCCTTCTCTTGATTAAGCGCCTCTAGTTCCGCATCAAATTCGGCTTTCCTACGCGCAGTGGCGGCATTGGCAGCGGCGGCGGTAGCAGCAGCGGCGGCATTTGCAGCGGCAGCGGTAGCAGTGGCATTCTGCTCCTCCTCTTCTATGCGCGCTTTTTCTGCCCTTACTGCTGCCTCTCTGCGACTATATTCGGCCCTGGCACGTGCGGCCTCTGCGGTGGCTCGCGCCTTGGTAGCGTTTGCGCTTGCGCTGGACGCGTTGGATTGCGCTGATCTTGCTGACCTTGATGAGTGCTTGGATGCGCTGGAGCGCTGTGATGCAGTTTCCAGCAAAAGGTCCTTTCTCCTACTCTCAGCTTCCGTGATAGTGATACGCACGCGGCTGTCTCGTGCCAGGTCAATGTTACTCTGTAAGTCTCTTTCTTGCAGGCTTTCGCTGGTGTTGGCCCTGGTCAGGTAAGTAACGTATGCCTCTGACAGCTCTTGATAACGCGAGTGATCAGTCCTTAATTGCGTTATTGCCTGCTCGAGCTGCTGCGCATAGTTGCCAATACTAGTGACATTGCGTATTCCCAGTGTGGTTGTTTCCCAGGCCAACTCTAATTTAGCGCGGTGCGCTTCAATGTCGCTCTCATATTTTTCGCGGGCCTTTTGTGTCAGTGTGACTGTCCGTTTAGGCCTTGCGCCTGCCTGCGCCTGTTGCAGTTGCGCGGCGGTCTCTGTGTCTGAGAGATCGCTTTCCTGCGTGATGTCTGGTGAGGCTCTGAGTTCTGCCATGCTGTAGGTGTGTGTAGGCCTTTGCCAGTGCGTGTGGCGTGCGGTCTTTTACCTTGTCAGCGATGGGCGTCTGTCTCAGATGATGCCGAGCGGTGTCCTGCAGCGTGCAGCGTTGGGGTAGCTGTACTTACAGGTGTCCGTTGGCTCCTCACTGTGGGGCTGAGCAGCGGGTGGACTCAGGCAGAGAAAAAGGCAGTTAGTAATTGTGAGAGGAGCACTGCTGTTGCAAGGCTGCTGCGCAGCTTGAGCTACTGGTTGTCTGTGAAAGCTGCAGACTGTGTGCAGTTGCAGAGGCTGCTCTGTGTACTATTAGCAAAGTAAGGCTGCTCACTGTCTTTGCATAAAGCTGTGGTAGTTTGCTGTGTAGAGGCTTGTGGCTCTGTGTAGCAACGTGCTTGTGCAATGTGGTGAGAGACTGCTGTTTATTTATTTGCTACGTAAGCTGCTCGCTTGTATCTTTAGCATAAAGGCTGTGGGTAGCAGCTCCTCTGTGTGTATTTCCCAAGGCACACGGTCCTCTTTTTACTATTCTGAAGCCAGGGCACGTTGGTATGAATGGCTCCCGATAGCATTAACACAGTTCCCTTTTAAATCACTCCAAGTCCTGTAATATTTCCTCCACTTTATTGGGAAAAGGTAGCAGGGTACAGATACTTGTGGATGGTGTGTAGTGGTGATTATTAGTTAGAAACCGGTAAAAAGAGATGGCCTCACCAAGGGTTATAAACAGAGAAAGGTTCTTTACTCACTGTCTCCAGGGTTGAAAAGGAAGTGAGGTGCGGTGTGGGCAAAGGAAAAGTCTAGGGGCAGACCATGTCTGAACAAACAGGAGGGGGGGCAGACTAGCCCATTCTGGTGAGGATCTCAGAGACTGCTGTAGCAGCTCACTGATGTCATGCTCGCAGGCAAGGAGTGCAACATTGTAGCAAGCCACGCAGGCACAGTATGTGTCTGCAGACTCCATGCAGCTGGGAATAAAATCTGACAGGCAGAAACTGCAAAGGAGAGAGGGGGGTGAGTCAGAAATGTGGCTCTTGTTCCATAACACTATATTTGCTGCAATATTAGCACAGTAGTCGTTTTGAGAAGTAGGCTTGGAATAGACATTTGGAAATAATAGGGGTTGAGTTTTCACAGTAGATACTGTAGGTGAATGGTTCGTCTAGATGGGCCCAGTGGTTCTTATTAATGTTTGATATATCTGCCCCTACTAAAATAGTCTGCCAGCTACCAGAGGGGTGCAGGAAATTACACCAGATCTTGTACTGCTCTAATTTCACAGCTGCAAAACTTTTACAATTATTCAAGTCCACACAAATTTAGCAGGGAGACTTTATATGCAAACACTACCCATCATGTCTTAACATATTTATTTATCAAAATGTTTTACCAGGAAGTAATACATTGAGCGTTACCCGTTATTTTCAAGGGGGGGAGGGGAGGGGGAGGGGGAGGGGAGGATGGGAGGAGGGGAGGGGAGGAGGAGGGGGGGAGAAGGGGAGGGGAGGAGGAGGGGGGGAGAAGAGGAGGGGAGGAGGAGGGGAGGAGGAGGGGAGGAGGGTGGGAGAAGAGGAGGGGGAGGAGGGGGAGGAGGGGGAGGGGGAGGGGGGGAGGGAGAGAGGGGGAGGGGGGGAGGGAGAGAGGGGGAGAGGGGGAGGAGGGGGAGAGGGGGAGGAGGGGGAGGGGGAGAGGAGGGGGAGGGGGGGGGAGGAGGGGAGGGAGGGGAGGGGGAGGAGGGGAGGGAGGGGAGGGGGAGGAGGGGAGGGAGGGGGAGGAGGGGAGGGGAGGGGGAGGAGGGGAGGGAGGGGAGGGGGAGGAGGGGAGGGGGAGGAGAGGGGGGGAGGGGGAGGAGAGGGGGGAGGAGGGAGAGGGGGGGAGGAGAGGAGGGGGAGGAAGGGGGGAAGGGGGGGAGAGGGGGGGAGAGGGGGGAGAGGGGGGGAGAGGGGGGAGGGGGGGAGAGGGGGAGAGGGGGGAGGGGGGGAGGAAGGGAGGAGGAGGGGGGGGAGGGAGGGAGGGGGAGGGGGGGAGGGAGAGGGGAGGGGGGAGAGGGGAGGGGGGAGGAAGGGAGGAGGGGAGTAGGGAGGGGGGAGGAGGGGGGGTATAGGGAGGGTATAGGGAGGGGGGTAGAGGGAGGGGGGCGGGTAGAGGGGGGGTGAAGCGAGGGGGGGAGACAGGGAGGGGGGGTAGAGGGCAGGGAGAGAGGGAGGGGGGGTAGAGGGAGGGAGGGGGGGGGAGAGAGGGAGGAGGGGGGGAGAGAGGGAGGAGGGGGGGAGAGAGGGAGGAGGAGGGAGAGAGGGAGGAGGGGGGGTAGAGAGGGAGGAAGCGGGGGAGAGAGGGAGGAGGGGGGGGGAGGAGGAGGGGGGAGAGAGAGGGGGGGGGAGAGGGGGAGAGAGAGGGAGGGGGAGGAGAGGGGGAGAGAGAGGGAGGGGGGAGAGAGGGAGGGGGGAGAGAGAGGTAGGGGGGAAGAGAGAGGTAGGGGGGGGGAGAGAGAGGAGGGGGGGCAGAGAGAGGGAGGGGGAGAGGGGGGAGAGAGAGGGAGGGGGGGGAGAGGGAGGGGGGAGAGAGAGGGAGGGGGGGAGAGAGGGAGGGGGGGAGAGAGAGGTAGGGGGGGAGAGGAGAGGTAGGGGGGGGGAGAGAGAGGGAGGGGGGGGAGAGAGGGAGGGGGGGGGAGAGAGGGAGGGGGGGGGAGAGAGGGAGGGGGGGAGAGAGGGAGGGGGGGAGAGAGAGGGAGGAGGGAGGGGGGAGAGAGAGGGAGGGGGGGAGAGAGAGGGAAGAGGGGGAGGAGAGGGGGGAGAGAGAGGAGGGGGGGAGAGAGAGGGAGGGGGAGAGAGAGGGAGGGGGGGGGGAGGAGAGAGGGAGGGGGAGAGAGAGGGAGGGGGGGAGAGAGAGGAGGGGGGGAAGAGAGAGGGAGGGGGAGAGAGAGGGAGGGGGAGAGAGAGGGAGGGGGGGGAGAGAGAGGGAGGGGGAGAGAGAGGGAGGGGGGGGGGAGAGAGAGGGAGGGGGGGAAGAGAGAGAGAGGGAGGGGGGGAAGAGAGAGAGAGGAGGGGGGGAGAGCCTGCATGTGCTCTGTGTGAGAGTGCCTGCATGTGCGTTGTGTGAGAGTGCCTGCATGTGCTGTGTGAGAGAAACTGTAGAGTGCCTGCATGTGCTGTGTGAGAGAGCCTGTGTGAGAGTGCCTGCATGTGCTGTGTGAGAGAAACTGTGTGAGTGCCTGCATGTGCTGTGTGAGAGTGCCTGCATGTGCTGTGTGAGAGTGCCTGCATGTGCTGTGTGAGAGAAACTGTGAGTGCCTGCATGTGCTGGGTGAGAGTGCCTGTGTTGCTGTGCTGTGAGAGGAGAGGAACAGAGATGCCGTGCTCCCCCTGCATCTCTGAAAGGTGAGTTGCCAAAATTCCGCAAATTACTGAATGAATAATGTCCAGAATTCTAACCAATCAGAGGACAGGGATTTCAGTAATGCCTGGAATTTTACTGCTTTAGCCTATAATTAAGTAATAATCCCTGAAGAACAGGGCATTACTGGCCAATAATGCCCTGGCTGGAAGAGTTGAAGGCCCGAGGCGAAGCCGAGGGACTTTAACCCAGCCAGGGCATTATTGGCCAGTAATGCCCTGTTCTGAGGGGATTATTACTATTATAGGCTAAATGTAGACTTATTTCATAAATAATAGACACTTTTGTATAGTTAAATAGATTTTTTTATTAAAATAAAATGGTAAATACATGAAACCACCTCTATATACGCTTACACTGCAGCTATCTATATCCACACACTACCGCCCCATCTGTGTACACACACACACACACACACACACACACAGCAGCTCACACACAAACTGCTGCTACACACACACAAAACAGCACACCACACACAACACAGTGCCTACACACACACACACACACACACACACACACACACACACACACACACACACACACACACACACACACACACACACACACACACACACACACACACACACACACACACACACACACACTGGAGCTATATATACACACACACACACACACACACACACACACATCAGCTCTACACTCACACAAACTGCTGCTACACATACAACAGCACAACACACACACACTGCAGCCACAATAAAAAATGCAGCCACTTACTAAACGGCACTCTCCCCTCCCAGCTCTACACACAACACAAAACAGCACCTCTACCCCCCCCCCCCCTCACACACACACACCACTGCACCTCTATACACAACACACTTACTTCTTTGCAGTCTCTCTCTCACTCCCCCCCCCCCCCCCCCCAATTCAACTGAATCTGCTCAGAAAATCTCAGTCAGCTCGGGAGGGGGAGGAGTCAACCCGTGGCTGATTTTGACCAATCCCCTGCCATGTCTCAGAGCTTTTACTTAATTCAAACCAATCCCCTGCCCTGTCTCAGCTGTTCTGAAAGCTGATTGGCTTGAAATAAACAGACTGAAAACTGCACTTTGCAAGCTGCTGAAATTCAGGGCATTACTGTGGATAATGCCCGGAATTTTAACCAATCAGAGAGCAGGGTTTTCAATAATGCCCTGAATTTTACTGCTTTAGCCTATAATTCCTGGTAACACATTTTATAAATAAAATAAATAAATATTGAATGAAGATACTATGGGGATTATTTAAATCTAAGGGCTGGAAACTGTGTTGAAAAAGCTAATATCATTTTATTGCTAAATGAGATATTATCAATAACATTAAACAAGTACCAAAGAGTCAATACCAGAAGCAATTCAAATAATGGTCTGGACTAATGTCTATTAAACCTTTTCAGTAGCTTCACCATAATTAGTAAGTTTGAAGCAGGGGGTCTCCGGAGCTGAGCAGCCTTGATTTCAGCTCTGAGGACCCCCTGCTTCCCGAGATACTTGCATCTGAAGGTGATGTTGGTAGCTGCTCTGGCTGAGCACAGAAAGTCTATTTAAAGGATCTGCTGGCCAATAGGAAGCTGCGACGTCATCCCTTTCGGCTTCCTATTAGTCCACGTGATGAGGAACCTTTAAACAGGATTGAAATACCGGCAGCAACTTTGGAGCAAAGTATCCAAGGGGGAGAGAGGTCCCTGGCGCTGAAATTAACGCGGCTCGGCTTCGGAGACCACTTGCTTCCCATCTAGCATGGTAATGTTCTTCTGATTTTTTTTTTTAAGCTCATCTCCGCAAAAGCAGTCTGCTGGCTGCACAATCGGTGTAAGAAGGGGTCTAGGAATCTCTGATAAATAACCCCCAACACGTCTCTTGACTTGTGTTCAACTATTGTGCAATTTTCTCAAATTCTGCTTGTGACTTCTAATTGCATTCAATGTGTGCAAGGCTTTTCCATACTTGACCCATACATTTATTTGGATGAAAGCAAAAAAATAACCTCACACTGCTGAGCTGGTAAGATTGAAATTTTGCATAAGGCATGTTCTAGCATTGCATTCATCCAGGGGTTGCTTAATATAATATGTGCATTGTACTATCAATGGCAAATAATTAGGCAAGCTTGATGCTCCAAGATCAGTCCAAATGTCAAAATTAAGTGTAGCCCTGGTAAGAAATTGGGCTATATGTCTTTCCTCCTTCTGGTATAAGCCCTGGTAAGGCAGGCTGCCAGAAGTTATCATGGGTTTCCCCCACCTCAAGCACTGCCCTGAGTGGTGGAGGTAGGTCACCTGACCCTGTGTGGAAGGCATAGACACGGGGCGGTACCTGGTGATGTCATGAAGGGCAGGACACTATCTATTTAGTGTCAGTTCCAGTTAGTTAGTCTGCTGTGAGAGTAAGAAGTACAGCCAGCAAGAGTGAGTTAGGCTCCTGAGGAGTAGGGCCTAGTGAGATAGTGAGGTGGACCAATGCCTCTCACCCTGTTTAGGGGGTGAGGGAAGAGCTAGCCCCACCCTGGGTGCCCTTGACCTGGGGTGGTGGCAGGGACACAGATACCATCCTGAGGGAGAGCAGTTTGGAGGAGAGAGAGAATCTGTACCTGACTGTGATCCTGCTGATATCCCTGCTGCTGTGATAATAAAGAGCTGCGCTGCTTTTAAGAAAGACTGCGTGAGACTGGAATCTCTCGTCCCTGAGTGGGGGACTCTCTGGAAGGATTCCACCCCTCATTCTTGGGGCTTACCAGAGATGGAGGCGTTGCACCATTAAATGAAATGGAGGCATTCACCCCAGTGTCCTACCACCCATATACACGTAGCCAGACCCTAGTACAGGGGGGGGGGGGGCTACATAAGTTAAAAAATTAATGTATTTTTTTTCTTCAGGGTTCCTGGGCTTCCGAGTTTAAAATTCCATTGGGTTCTCCCTCTCCTTAACTTTGCAGAATTAAAATATTGGTATAGAAATAACATAAGAATTATATTTTAATCAGCAGACAGAGATGCTCACAATATTAGGGAGTAAGTTATTCAGGGTCTGGATTCCCGTCGGATTATTTTCACACGGTGCTCATATCTTTATCATTGTCTGAATCTCCCATTTGCTACAGGCTTCCATGTGTGAAAGCATTGTTGGATTGAGGTTATAACTGGCCTTAGGTGAGGTACCAGCCTGGCCCTCAATTACACCTTCTGCTTGCCCAGGAGGCACAAAGAGCCTGCCCATTTATTCCCCCTTTGTGTACCGGGGGAAGGGGAATCATGTACAAAAGCTAAAAAGTGGCGCAGATACCAAGACCCCGATTCACTACGCAGCAATGGTTAATATCGCACACCCCGATGTGTCATTACCTGCAGTGTAAATGTGCAAAAACAACATTCTTGTAACACATTACTTGATGACCAGTGTGTAGGATTCATCAGGGATTCCAATCTCAATTTTCATGTCTGCCTGAAAAATTCGCCGCGCAACGCGGCAGCCGCCCCTTGCAGCAGGCCCGGCCCCATTGAGGGGCGGCTCTTGTCCCCGCAGCACCCGCCGTAGCAGGTGCTGCAGCAGCCAGCGGGGACCAAGCCTTAGGAAAACTAAGGAGGAGATATACACTTGTAATGGTGTTTCGGGCCCCACCCAATCTCACATTGGCTCCTGTGGTCTACTGGCCCCATTACATGTCTGGGTGATGTGTGGTGCACCTGCTGGCTTACAGGACTCCTGAGTCTCCCGCTTGGTTGGTATGGGGATATCAGCACGACAGGCATCTGAGGTAGTGTGATCTGAGTCTTACTAACATACGATGCAGCGCCTCCACCTCATCAAGATCTCTGCGGCTGCAGGGGGATGTATCTGATGAGGACCTCCTCTGTGGTACCTCCTTCTGCAGAATGACTCCACACTCACACAGAAGGGTTGCGGTGATTAAGGGCCTCTTTATTAGCATCATCATGGACAGACTGCCCCTCATGGTGGTCGTTCTAGCTGCTCATTTTGGTGAAGTGCATCCCTCTCGGAAAGTTGATTCTCTCTCTCAATAGAGTTGGATCACCTCTCCCCTAAGGGAGATCACCATCTGTGTCAGGTCCCTGATCACAGTATGGTGGCACTTGGTACTTAGATCTGACAGCCTTGAACTGCTGCCGACTGAACAATCAGTCATAACTCAACCACTAACTTTAGGCAGTGCTGTATCTTATATAGACTCAGAAAACAGCCACACCTCTTGTGTCACTAACGGTGGACACAGAGCATGTTACCACTTCCCTTGTGTACATATGACACCTCACCAGGGTATGAGGGCAAACCTCCATGATTGTTGCTGGCAACCCTGCATACTTACCAGGTTTACTGCCAGCATGAGAAAGAACTGTATACCATTTTTATACATGGCTACACACTGCTCAACGGTATTTAAGATAATGAGGTTTAATTGTAGTGCCCAAACTGCACCTCAGAAGGTGCGTGGGTGCTATCTATGCAAATAAGGTGAATATTATAAATAATAGGAAAGCCTATGGAAAGGGTCACAGACCATCCCAAAAGATTTGTAATAAGTGCACACCTGGGCAGTAGAAAGTAACTTTTAATTAGTACAATTAAAATGAGATGGTAATTGACATGTCGCTAGGACATGGGATAGTTCAGTAATTTTGTGAGCAATTTAGGATTTCACTCTCACTCATTCTGACTTCCATTGTCAATACTAGATAATATAGGCAACTGCTAAATTACACAACTAGATGCTCCCTGTATGGGAGGTAGCAACCACACTTCTCTGAGCAAGTGATACACTTGGTCAGAGGGAGCTTCTGCTGCATCTGCTAAACGTATTAAAGCTATCATATATCCTTGTCTCAGCCCCCTGGTTATCTACTAGGCTAACAGGTTATATATTTACATCGTCCAAAAGCTAGTAATATCTCTAAGGTATAATATCTGTAATATCTCTATCTCTAGGGTGTCCTGTGTTTGTCTAAGCCTATTAAAGCAGCAGTCCAAGCTGCCGTTTTTTATTTTCCGTTTAATATGTGCATCAATACAATCCACACAATAAGTAATTAGCTAAGTTGCCGATCGATCCGTTCTCCTGTGATCGATCAGCGAAGATTTGGCTGGGGGGTTGACTAAATGGCTGTCAATGCAGCAGAAGAGATCCAAAGATGCAAAGGTCTATGGGGAAGATCATGTGACCAGGCAGTCACTAGATACCATTGGTGCACTGCTGGAGAGTGGGCAGGGCTCAAAAAGGGGTGTAACGTAGCCTGTTTCAGAATAGGAAGGGGATGTGACTTTGTAAATCATTGCTATAGAAACAAAAAATGCTTGTTATATTATAATACATTAAAAATATAATTTAGAGTTGTTTTTTTTTTAATACTACAAGTATTTTCTCATAGTACAGAGCTGATTTATTTAAAAAAAAAACACACATAGGATATTATTTATTTTAATAATTGCCATCTTTATTTAAATTTTATTAATTAAAAGTTACGTTCTACCGCCCAGGTGTGCACTTATAACGCAAACCTCTTGGGGTGACTGTGACGGTGAAGGGGTAACCAGGTTCACTAAGGTCAAGCCCACTTGGTTGCCCCTGATCCATGTTTTGGGGTCCTAGAGTGTCAGCTCTTGGAACTGACTGTTGTATATGTACTGTGGTGCCTGTATGAAAAATATGCGACAATAAATAATTTTTATGTTTTTGCCTTTCCAGGAGTGCCAGCAAGCAGAGATTGCTAGGCTATGAGTTTCATGGTGGGTTTTGCAGAGAAACTCTTTACAGATTGTGGCTATGTAGCTAGGTTCTAGGGTTAGCTAGTGAGAATAGCAAGTATAAATTCTTATTCTCTCCCGGACACCAAAGAAGGACTTAGACATTTTTAGCAAGACACAGTATCCAAGTATATTTTATTAAACGGGTATGTTTAAAATGTATAATGCTTGGTACACTGTATATGAGCTGGGGATTTCTAAGTCCGTGGTTCCGAGAGACCAGCTGGCTACCAATTTGGTGCCACTAAGTCTGCTTGGGTCCCGGACTTGAAAGCCACAGAGATGCAAAGGTGTTAGGGCGGGCGGAGTACCGGAGTTATCCTTGAGTACCGGAGTCCTGGCATGAATAAGGGCTATCAGGCGACCATTTGCCTGGCCCCAGACTCTGAGGAGCCTGGCTCGGTGGGGGTTCAATATGCTAAGAGGCAGAGGTGCCAGGTTGGCGCATGCCCCTTTGCAGAATTGAAAACCGTGCCCGCCCAGATTCAGGGTACTGGCAAAACGCTGATAGGCTGGTGGCCAAATTCCCACGCTCTCATTGGCTGAGGTATTCTGTGAATGGGACTGAAATCCTATAAGAAACCTAGCAGCCAATCAGCTCAGGAGATTCTAAGCACCAAAACAGCAGCGGCAGATTTGAATTGACCAAAAGATGCTCTGTTGCACTTTTCGGGGCCAAGTTCTGAAAAGAGAACGTAGCAGTCGCGGCTGGAACTACACGCCGAAAAGAGTACCAGGACGTTTGATACTTGCTCCCGGTCAAGGGATTTCAGCACCTCCAGAGGGAAAAGAGCGGTGGCGTCAGGAACTGCATGCTGAGATCAGTTCCAGGACTTTTCAGGCTTAGTCCCGGTCATCTAAAGGACTTTGTAAAAACCTTGTTTTCTGTGCTATTTCAACTAGGAAAGGTTAGTTTTGTATCCCAGACCCCCAGTAAGTGTGTTTTTTCTCTCTGTATAATTGTAATCCACTCTGTGTACGTCTGTTTCAAAGGAATAAATGACAATTTGTTTTACTTCTTGGTTTTGCTCAGTGATATGATCCCTGTATAAAGGTGTAAATTTCCTGGTCTCCCGTGACAGTGACCCTTACCCTAGACTTTCCTTTTATTGCTAATATTCGGAAAACTATATTTTTGTAATGTTTAATATGAGAAAAGCACCTTAAGAAGTTAGTGCTGCTTTGTAGACCCTTTAAAAAAAAAACAAAGACGTACAAAATGTGCTCACATTTACTAGAAATTACTCATACTTCCTTCTACCAGAAAGGACCTCCAAATTTGCATTAAAAAAAAGACTTTTTTTTTTGGTTACTTGCGTGATTTAGGCAGTTGATGTGGAGGAAAAAAATTGGTTTTAAAAATGATAGGAAAATCCGTAGTAAATAGTTATTAGGAAACCTACAATCTCAAGCAAGTTTGAACTTTGAGCCCCTATTTCACTTCAGTACATGACCCCTTAAAGCAGGGGTGCACAAACTGGGGGGCGTTGGATTTTCATGGGGGGCTCGGCGGTTACAGAGGCCCCGCGCTTCCCCAAAGGCAAATCTGGTGCAATCACAGGGTAAAAAACTGCACACAATGTATCACAAAAATATCTTATTATTTTTCCATGGGATTATTATTCTTTAATATGAATGTGGATAGGTGCGGGTTACAAATCATCATCATCATCATCATCATCATCATCATCATCATCATCATCATCATCATCATCATCATCATCATCATCATCATCATCATCATCATCATCATTATCATCATCATCATCATCGTGTAAATAACATATACATAGGCTCCTCCTTCTGGCTACGTAATTGCATGATGTATGATTTTGCCCTGTGAAGCCACAAGGAGGATCCCTTATATTTGCTCTTTACATGTTGTTATTCTTTAACACATCTGATGCCATTTATTTGTCCCGGGATTGCCTCACTTCTGGCTTGATACATTGATCTCAAGGAGTGCTATTTATCAGTCTTCCAGTTCCCAAACTGGGGCAATGCTAGCACAAAATAACCGTTTTCGGTGTTGGACTGGGGTCTACAGAGATTTATCAATAAAAGGTTTTCCTAGTGAAATGAGTAGGATTTTTTTTTTCTCTTTGATAAATCTGGTGCAGTATTTTTGAACCAGTTTTGCAGCCGGGAGATATTTTTATTCACTTATGATCACACTGACCAACATCTGAGAACTCTTTCCGGCAGATTTAGTAGTACATGCAAAACCCCACCCTCTCCACCCCCCAAGTACATACAAAAAAACCTCCCCACCCCTCAAATATACACACGCCACCCCCTAAATAAATACAACCGCCCCACCCCCAAAATACATTTTTAAAAAAATCAACCCAAATACATATGTAGCCATGCCACCTATGGTTACTAACCTGCCCTACTCCTGGCAGTAAGCCCTGGTAAGAGCAGGCCTGCCAGTAGTCATTATGGGTTTTCCCCACTCCCTGGTGCGGCTCTTGAGTGACAGGGGAAGCGGTGACATCAGGCCTGAGCATGTCCAACCATGGGATAGACCTGGTGCCCTCTTCCTGGCTGTACTTGAGGGCATCACAGCCCCATATTCAGTAGTGCCTCTACCCATTTGAGGGAGGCAGGTCACACATTAGAGTGGCTGAGTATTGGGCCATCTCTGGTCCTCTTCAACTCAGGGGAGAGTGAGTGTGGACCATACCTCTGCCTCTGATAGAGGGGTAGGGAAGAGCTAGGACTGCTGCATGTGCCTTTGGGCCGTAGTGAAGGTCCAGGGACCATCCTTCAGCTGGGTAGCCGAGCCAGAGACTGCATTGGGCCTGCGGTGTACTGTTCGTGTACCAAGAGTAAACTTGTTTCTGAGTTTTTATATCTCCTGTCTGTGTGTGATCTTACTGGGAGGAGAGGGAGTAATTCTACCGTAGGAGATCGCCTCCATTCATCTGGAGCCTGCGGCAGATGGAGGTGCTGCACTACTAGAGATACACGTGGGTAATGTACCAGAAGCCGAGTCCTGTGTCCCCACTACCATCAGCAGACAACTCAGCCCTCCTGTTACCAGCAGGTATAATGCACCACAATACCAGTAATTGTAGAATCTCCCATAGGGTGGGGGGAAACACCGTTACACATACAAAAAAAAATCCCCCACTCCTCAAATTCATACAACCCGCCCCCCCTCTACCCCCCAAATAAATACAAAATACAAAGTTACCTGCCTTGGGGATGGTCTCAGGCCTCTCCCCAGCTGCGGGCCTCCCTCACTGACACTGTCCCACGCCGAGCTTCTCTTTGGCATGCGGCAGGCCTCTCTCATGCCGGTGCACACCGGAAGCTGAGCCCAGCTGGTGTCAGATGCTCTGCATGGGACAGTGTCAGTGAGGGAGGCCCGCAGGTGACAGAGAGGACCAGCAACCGGACAAAAAAGTTCGGCTGAGGCCCCCCACAGCCATCGGGCCCTGGACACTTGTCCCGGCTCTCCCCCCCCCCTCCCAACCCCCTGTCGGCAGCCCTGTGTGCAATACTTTTGCACATCCTAAAGCCCATTCAAATGCACCCTTTAGTGATAAATTTGAACAGACGTTTAACTTACTCATGGTAATGAGCAATTTACCAAACGGAAATCCTCAGACCTCCATTCATGTGAGTTCATGGGAATAATGCTACGATATTTAAGACCTTCCAAAAGTTGCCGTTACTCACATCCAGACCCTGATTATCAGTGTGCGATTTCTACAAATAGCCTACAAGGAAAAGGGGCAGCTCTTAAGTATGACTTGAATGTACTGAGTGTAGGACTTAACCCTTTCATTACACATGTAATTCAAAGATATAGATGTAGCCAGGGTCCCCCTTGGGCTTTTCCTTGTTCCCCTTTACCTCTGCGGCTTGCGGAGTGCGCGGTTCCTCCGACAGACACGGGTAGTGCAGGGGGTGGGGGGGCTGCAGCGGGGGACAGGATCGCCGGAGGCTCCGGAGGTACTGGTTACAGGGTGCCGCCATGTTGATCGTGCGCACGCATGCGCAGTTAGACCATTAGTCTGGTGGCCATGTTGGGATTGGCGCGAGTTGGTTTGCGCATGCACAGGAGGTCACGCATGCGCAGTCTAAGCGCGTGAAGCGGCAGCCAATTGCAGGAAGCCTTTAGCAGGGACTACAAGTCCCATGAGTCAGTCCCAGGTGACTTACGGGAGCCAATAGGGCTGCAGTTTCTCATGCAGGGAGATAGATACATTGTGCGTGCTCAGCCCACGCTAGTCAGTCGGTGCTGGGGCAGGATAGGGGTAAGAGGTATGTGTGCAGGGGTCAGTGACCCTCTGCACTAGGCCAGATTCCCCCTAGGTCTCAGCTAGGCCCCGACTCCCCTCAGCTTGTGGTTGCTGCAGGGACCGGCCCATAGTATAGGGACACGGCCCCCTGTAGTACCATAGTGAGTGAGGGACCCAGACAGGACACGGCAGTCTCCTGCTCAATGGTGGTCTGGGACCAGACACCATACAAGGACACTACTAAGGTGGTACCATCCAAGAGGCGGAGGCTTCGCGGGTTGCAGTACTGGGTCCGTGGATCCCATCATCCTCAAGACCGAGACAGCGCGCCTGGGTGTGGACATACCCGGCAGGAGCCTTGCTCATGTGCACAAACATACACTGTACAGTGACGGCACTGATCACGCCTAAGAGGTGGGGGCCATATTGTGGACACTTATGTGGTAGAGTGCCCGAGGACCTCATAAGGTATTGTGGGGACTGTGAACAGAGTGGGGGCGGGTTACAGCCATGCGTGGCAAGTGGGTAGCTGTAACCAGTAGCCAATATATATATATGTTACTATCTGTAAACTGTTATTCTGTGTTACCCTGTGTATTCATTGTGTGAGTGTATGCCTATATATGTATATGGGTCCTGTAACAGGCAAATCCACATAGTAGGATCCGTTATAGGTGGAGGCGCTGACCAAGATTGTTCCAGAATCCACCCCAGGCTCCCTGCAGCGGAGGCTCAGACCTCCTGTGAGCCACAGGTATTGCACCACACGTACACCGTAGACACGTATCACACAGAGGGAAACATACACTGAAATCAACAGATGCATCTGGTATTTGTTATTCTATCTCCCATACCTTCCTAACTCCCTTACTCTCCTGCTGCACACCCACACTGCCAGAGAGGAGGCAGATTGTAGTGGTCTCCAATATACGGTCTAGGGTACAGAGGAACAGAATTAGGGGTCCTTACGACTTGATCCCTATCCCCATAGATTCTACACTGAATGGACAGAATACTATCTCAGGCCCCTCGGTCTTTCCTATTAGAACTGTCTTATATAATGCCAGATCTATCACTAACAAGACAGCTGTTATAGCTGACCTTATTGAATCATCAGACCTCACATGTATCACAGAGACTTGGCTAGATGAAAACGTAGCCTCATTAGAGAAGCTGCTGTAACATTCTGTGATTCACTGCTCAAGACAGCAGCGTAAGGGAGCAGGTGTGGCAATCTCTTTTTAAAAAAACTTTGACACTTTAACACCATTATTTGAGTGTATTGCTGCCCAGAGTGCTAACAGTGTAGGGTTGCGAGTCCTTCTCATATGCCGCCCCCCTGGAGATGTGAACATATTTTTGCAGGAAATTGCAGACCTCATTGCTGGCCTAGTTCTGGAGCACCCCACATGGCTTTCTGGTGGGATTGCCATGCCTGGGTCGAGGATAAACTCTCTCAATTTGGTCAAGACCTCCTTTAAACAATGAATGCTCTGGGTTTTACACAACTAGTTTGCCCTGCTACCCATAAATGTGGACACACACTTGATCTTGTTTTCCAGACTGGTTTAGACATCTCAGACCTAACTATAGACCCAGTTGTCTGGTCAGACCACCACTCCATTTGCAGTCCAATCCTATCCCCCCTCCAACCATTGAGGAGTATGACCGCCCAGGGCCTGATGGAAAACCTGGATTTCTGACATATTGAGTGCCTGCGTGGGTGCCGCAATGGATACAATCAGCCCTGTTCGCATAATATGAAACCTCACCTCAGACCACCACACCCCTTGGTATGACAGTTCTATTAGGGAATTGAAGAATGTGGGTCACGGGCTTGAACGGTGCTGGCAGAGTCTTACATGGCTGAGAACAAGCTGAAACTGACCACATCACGAAATACCAGTACACAATTACTAGTAAGAGTCAGAGTTCCTGTCACGTGAGATCATGGTAGTGGAAAAAGACCAGCTCAGCTATTCCGCACTGTGGAGAGGCTCTGCAAACCAGCTAGTCTGCAGTCTGGTGAAGCCTTTTCACAGTCCCGTTGTGATTACTTTTCTTTCTTCTTCTCTGGTAAATTAACTTCCAACTGGGCTGGGGTCCCAACTGTTCTATCTCATGAGAGTCTGGGTTCCAGGCATAAAAAGGCAGGTTCTTTGGCTTTATGAACTAGCTTTGACCATCTGGATGTAGAAGGCATTGTGCAAACAATGGGGTTGTGCCCCACCACCTGTGATTTGAACCGAGTCCCAACACGCCTTCTCTTAGGCTGTGTTGATGTAATCGGCCCAGTGTTTGCAAAATGGTTCTGTGCTCTTTGCAGTCTGGGATCTTTCCAGACCCGCTGAAGGAAGCAGTCATCAGACATCTTCTACTAATAAAGCCTTGATTATACCCCGGATTGCATGGCTAATTACAGGTCTCTATCAAAACTTTCTTTCCTAGTGAAGGTTATTAAGAAAGTGTTTTGCAACCCAGCTGGAAATCCATCTTTCAACCTATGATATCATCATCATTATGACCCATTCTAGTCAGGATTAAAAAGACAGCATTGTACAGAAACAGCCCTGGTCCGTTTGCTTAATGATCTCCTGGTTGCAAGAGACAGAGGGGACTGTTTGATCTTGGTTTTCCTTAACCTCTCTGCAGCATATTATACTGTGGACCATGGGATCTTAATGGAGAACCTGATGGATTTCTGTGGACTGGGTAGCACAGTTCTCACCTGATTCAGATCTTTTCTCGCTGGCAGGTTACAGAGTGTATCTTCAGGATTGTACTGCTCTGCACCAATGCCCCTGCCATGTGGAGTGCCACAGGGTTCTACCATATCTCCTATGCTGCCAGTAGGTGACATAATCCAATGGCATGTCTGAGTTATCGCTGCTATTCAGGGGACACTCAACTCTACTTGTCCTTTGCATCGGGTACTAAGGACCCATTATCAGTCATCAATAGATGTTTATCTGAGCTCCTAGAGTGGATGAGTTCCAGTTGATTGAGGTTGAATCCTGATGAGACAGAAGTGCTTGTGATGGATACTCACCGTTGGAAGACAACATGACTGAAACTAGGCCAACCAACTGGCCTTAAGCTTGGGGGTTCAAAGTTGCTAAACTCTGTCTGTGTGCGATATCTTGCTGTTGTCGTTCACTGTGACTTGACCGTTAAATATCAGGTGTCAGCTGTGATCAAACCTTTGTTCTTCCACCTAAGGAACATTACCAGGATTAAGCACTTGATCCCCGCCAGAGGATCTTCCTATGCTTGTGCATGCCTTTGTGTCCTCTCGCCTGGACTACTGCAATGCACTGTACTTGGATCTTCAGGAAACAGAGCTGCATCACCTGCAGCTGGTGCAGAACTCTGCAGCCCCATTGTTAACTAACCAGACCCGTTCTTGCCACCTGTTCTGTTTTCATTTGAGGGACACAGGTAAATAGCTAAAGCAGTGGGTTGATCATTGGCAGAAGCAAGAGCAACAAAATGAATCAGTGAACTTTAAGGCTATCGCCCAAGTCCTCACTGCTGCATGCGCGCCTGGCATCCTGGCGGCATGTGCACAGTTTAAAGCCGTGATCAACGGTCTGTAGGGGAGTGCGGGGGTGGGGCCATGATGGGGCATAGCTGCCCTTCCATTGGTGTGCGCCGACCACGTGATCGCGGCACAGGAAGACAAAATTCTTGTCTAAACTTGCCAGTTTACATGTCACAGCGTTTTGCGCGGCCACACACAGCCACTGGGACCTGCCCTATAGAGGGCTGTGCTGTGGTATGTGGGGCGCACGCCGTAGCGCATGTACAGCGACCTCTGGGGACTTGGCCTTAGACCATAAGCAGGTTGCTGATGGTGAATCTTAGGAGATAAGTGCTGTCACGGGAGACCAGTACTTGTACACCGAAACCACCGGGGTCACTAGCACCAGACAGGACAAGGTTGTTGAATAAAATTAAGTTTATTCTGGAACGCCAGCAGACAAAACAAAGATGTACAAAACAAGATACAATACCAACTGGGAGCCTGGGCTGTAGACTCTAGCCTCGCTAGGTGCAGGGGCCTGCTTCAAAAAGGCTGGCCCTGTTAGCTTCTCGTCCAGGATCTCAGAGTGCTGATCACACACCGCAGCCCCTCTGAGATATCTCTCCAGCTGGTCACTGTAAAGATCCAAACTCCTTTACAGAATGTCTCTCAGATAGTCCTCTGAGGGAATCTCCACACTCCTTCCCAGAGTGTCTCTCTCTCTCTCTCTCTCTGAAGGTAGATCTCATTCTCTGATCAGCAGCACCCCTTATATAGCCCTCAGTTTTTAGAATAACTCTTTGAGATACTGAGACTCCAAGTGTTGCTTAAACTCGTGTTCTTGTGATTAGTGAAGAGTTACATTCTCCTCAAATAGGCAAAGGATAGGATAACTTTATACTGATTGCTACCTTACTGCAATGTGCAAGGCATTCCTTTTGCTGTCCACCCAGCACTTCCTTAACATGTCCATGCTGCAGACAGCATTTCCTGGGGTATTTGGACAAAGTGGAATGAGGCTTCTGCATGGTGCTGGTCCTGAAGCAGAGAGATCCTAACCACTCCATTTATCCAGCTCCTCGTTCGTAAATTGGAGGCTTCCTATCCTTCGAACAAAAGATAGAAATTCCCAATGCTATCCAATATGACGAAAAATATATAGATAAATACATATCTGTTTGTCTTCTCATGAGTAAGGGTCATTTAGTTAAACTCTCTTTGGCCAAAGCGTTATAAGCCTGCAGCCACGTTAAGGCATGTCCACTTTGCATGTCCCAACACTATCTGTGTATGTTCTTTGTTGTTTACATTTGGTCACACCCAATGGCACTCCTTTTGACACAAATATATATGATGTGGTGGGTTTGGGGGCTAGAGCTTGCAGGAATTGTGTATGTTTCATATCCTCCCAGGCTCAGGAGCAGATGCAGCAGTAGAGGCAGAAGCCAGCTCAGCCATCTCAATAGTATAGCTGTTTAGCTGAAATGGTTGAGTTATACAGTTTTTACTGCGTCTTAGTGATACAATAATGCTGTTTAGAAAGATAACATTACGACGCTAGTATGCTAATGGACATCATTTTTGCATCCCTTTAGCTTTGAGGTTACCTGTTAAAATGAAGAAAAATAACGTCTGTTCCCAATTACGATAAGGATCATTATTAGCGCAGAAATTACAGACTTCTGTGGCTCTACCCCTCGGTGCCCCATGGACGTACATTGTACATAAAAAGGGTCGGCAGGCCAGTGAATTTCATGGCACTATGCTCTTTTTCTAGGGGTAGATCATGTGATCTCTCAGGAGTAAATCACGTTATTAGAACCTGCTGAAGGGACTGTGGATATGGAGGTGGCAGGGCTCTCCTTCACTGAAGGGTTTAAGGAAGTAATTGTGGGGGGGAAAATGGGCATGTTAGTAGGTAGGTCAAATTAAAAAAGCATCACAGACACACACCTGCCTCTGATCTTAAAGTTTATTCCTGTGGAGTAAAATACTACACACATGCAAGAAAATAGCATCGTTCTTGACTCTAAATAATGATGTTATGTATACAAGTCTAAAGTTAAAGTCACACTTTTTTTTTTTTTTCATTTTTATTTACAAGTTTTTGCTTGAAGCCAGAAGACAAACGCCAACCTCCTCCCAGTTGGGCTGCCAAGACTTCCCCTGGGCTGTGCCACACCTATGGAATTCCCTTCCCAGGAACATCAAATTCTCCTCCACACATTCAAACGTGATCTGAAAACTCACTCCTTCAAGGAAGCCTATGCAGCATCCTGCTGTTACAAAGGCATATGAATGGTTTAACCTTCTCTGGCAGTGAAGGGATTATGGCCCTTAGTCACTAAATGGTGCTAAACTTTAACACGTCCTTACTTCCATTCACTTCAATGGGATTTGGGTCGTGCTAACGCTTCGCACTCTTTCGGGCATATAGATCCTATATTATTTACAAGGCCTTTGTCATTGCTGGATCATAGAGTCAGCAGGTATCAGCCTTCTATAACTTGCACGCCCAATCAGTGTATTTGTGTGTCATGTTCTCTCCATGTCTTGTAGCTGCGCTCTGCGATGACCTTAAAAGTCAGCATTAGTGAAGGCTTCTTTTGTTCATTTGCATGCAGTTCTAAGGACTGGCAGGACGTGTGCATGCAAAGAAAATCCTTTATAGCCAGAGACAAATGGAACCAAAAGCATTTCGGGCACTTGCCTGAGGATTACTGTTTGACAAGTACATTTCAATATCTCAAACATTTGTCCTTTTATCCTGATCCCGACACAAAAAAATCAACACAAAGAATTAAGCCAGTGCGTTATCTGAGGTTCTTGTTATCCAATGCAGAGCCTTCCGCCCCATCATCAAGGAGGTATTTCCATTCATTTCTGCAGTGCTGGGGCTCTGACAATGGTTACACTAAAACACTCATTTCTCCACACAACCAAGAGCATCAAATAGAGCTGGAATCTAATGTGCTACCACAGAGAGCAGGGTAGTCCAGCCTCTTCTGCAAGGTAACCAGTGCTTCCTCTTCCTCTGCAATGTGTCAATTCCTTTTATAGTTATCTTTCACAGTAGCTGCTGCTTAGCAGACCTGAAGCAGTGACGCTGGCATTGACCAACCCGGAAGCGCCTCTTGCAGAAATCTGAGACATCTCTGAGCCTCAGAGCTGGCTGGGTCCCTTGCACCAGCAGCACAGAGTGCACTGCCTCCTCTATCTGTGCCAGAGGAATCCAGCTGCAAGGTACTGTAATACATCTTCTGCCTGATCTGACACCGTGCTTCTCCTGCCTGATCTGCTTCAACCGCATTCTGCATAGTGTGTGTGTGTGTGTGTGTGTATTATATATATATAAACAAAGAAGCCCCAATGCACATCCAATATGGCTAATTATTTGATTCATTTCTATATATTTTTTTCTTATAAGTTTGGGTCATTTAGTTCAATCCTTTAGCTCAGAAAATGTCACGCCTGCACCCCTGCCATGGTACGACTCAGCAGGTACCTACACTACCAATTTTATACTGTCCTTTTATATTTGTTCCACTGCATAGAGAAAATATTAAACAATGTAATGGCCAATAGCACAGGATGTGTGACATGTATGCAGTGCCTATGGGGTTAACATTTAGAAGCACTATACAGTATGAGCGATGTGTGAGCTACTGTGCAGGTAAAACTGGTTGAAAAAAGCCAGAAGTGCCCTAAGAAATAGCGAGGGAAATTATGAAAAGATTGTAAAAAGTGCCAGAAATCTCTATAATTTTCCCTTTCAGATAGATTGCAGATGCTCCCATTGAACAAGGTGTCAGATGAATTACATTTGCATGTTACAGCCTTGCTGCTACACCTGTCAAGTGCATCAGATTTAAGAGCACGCGGTATGGCATGCCTTGCTATTTTATTCAATGTGACATATCATTGTGTGTGATGTTAAGCTACATACACTGATGTTTTACATCCCAGTGTGCTCAGCACTCGGCAGAGCAATTTATTTGCTGCTTTTCTGGCAGGGAAATGTGATCAGAGCCCGTCAACTCCTCCAGCGACTGAACCGGTTCTGATCTGAGACCAAATGAAGTTCCTCCTGTAACAATTATCTTTCGGACAGTGTTTACAAAATATACACTCTGATGTTTTATGTGAACGGATATTTATGGCTGGCTTGCAAATATTGCCTGCAATCTTCAACCTTGCCCTGTCTTTGCCTCCAGTTATTTATGGGTTAAATGTGCAGTGATTATCTCCGTATAATGTCATTATCTATTTAATGTTTTTTATGTGGAATGATACATTTGTGTCTGGGATGCAATTAATGTGATGTATGATATGTTAATGTAACCTTTTTGTAGCATTCAAATGTATTGCTTGTTTCATGTGCAGAAGTGTTAGTTAAAAAATGAGCTTGCAAGTGCAGTATAGTGATAAAGAGTATCTCTGTATTCTGCAAAGTGCCCCGTTCACCTCCTCATTAACCCCGTCAGTGGCAGAGGTGCCAGTAATGCTTATTCGTGCACGGTTCGCCCTTTTGGCGGTAACGGTTTAAAGGAAAATATGTTTCAGGTATAACATTTATAACAGCACCAATCTGCAGAATGTTCCAATGCAGGAGATGTCAATTATTGGGTATAGGGGGGAATTCGTGAAGCTAACTGTAGAGGTTATAGGCATTCAAGTCAATGGCGGTTAATACTCCAACACCCCTCATCAGAGCGTACATATGCCATATACTTTTTTACATATGTACAATAACGTCTAATACGGGTTATCACACCGTTATCACGAGTTAACTGCCATTGAGGTGCGATAACCCGTATCCGTCTTCCACATAGAACCCCATGTTAATTCCCTGCCCCTCACACTCCATGACCTACAGGAAGTCTTCATGCTGCAGTTCAAGGTCAGCAGGGATATTGGAACAAAAACTCCAACATGGTTTTTTGTTTAGTTATCCGATTTCTAAGTAGAAGAAGCTGTAGACCGCTAGGACTGTCCAGTCAAACTCAGTGTTTGCAGTATGACAATTGTAGATAAACCACTAATGCAGCTTCAAACTTCCTAAGGCATGGTTATTTAGAGCACTTTTCAATAAAGAGAGATACTGTATGTGTGTGTATATATATATATATATATATATATATATATATATATATAGAGAGAGAGAGAGAGAGAGAGAGAGAGAGAGAGAGAGATTATTTTTTTTTGAGAGAGAATATAGAAAAAAGAGCTAGTAAGTAAATATGGTATATTAATAGATCGTGGATTGCATGGTGCAACAGTATAAAGATTGATAAGCAATATTGGAACAGAGGAAATGTCTCATTGACGAAATAAAAAGTCAATGTTACCACAGTTCTGAGAGAGTCAGTGTGATATAACAACGTGTAGTATCTCTGTGTCTTCTCTTTGTACCACAAGAAATGCCACAATATTAAATACCTCTGGCTTAAAGTCCTAAAGCCAATATGTGATGTATAAAGTGAAAGTTTCTCACACGATACAATGTAACCGGTCTCCTCATGCTGTAGATGCTTGTATCTCACTATGTACCTCGCCGGGCGTCTCCAGGCGGGTCTTGCACCGGAATCTCCCCGATCTCTGGGCAAGGCGGTCTCCGTCAGCTCGAGCTGGGGATGTAGACGCCTATTATGGCATTTAACCGGGCGTCTCACACAAATTTATCTTACACAGGAATCTTCATGGTCTTTAACACACAGACTCTTTTCTGGTGTTCCGACAAACGACCTCGGATTCCTTCAGATCAGCCACAGCTCTCTGACAGCTATATACTTAGTTACGTTATGGTGGGTAAAAAAAGTGACAAAAACCCTCCACAGCAAAGCATATAGCAAATGGAAATATTACTGTATACTCATTTGCATGTCTTAGACAGGTCTGCCACCCCGCCTTTCACCATTATCACCCAGCACACAGCACTTCCACTACAGCAAGGGATTCTGGGAAATGACATGCAAATGAGCACACAGAGCCACCTTTTGCTTCAAAACGATAAACATGGTTCCCTATAGGCTTTAGCTTGCTGCATGGTCACAGCTTTGAGCACAGCCAGGGTTAAGATGCATAGCCAGCAAACCCACCCACAGACAGACTGCTTCGACCTTAATGGGTCTCCTCAGTGTGGGGTTGGTTATAGTGGCTATGCAAAAATGAAGCAAGGGGTAGGTTTTACCATACTTAGTTAAGTTATGGTGGGTAAAAAAAGTGACAAATATATACACACACACACACAGAATTTTTTCTATTGCAGACTCCTTCAACATTGAATGGTTTAGAGTGCTATGTGCTATGTGCGTAATCTTGAACAGCTAAGAGCAAAAAAACAAAAATGTAGATTTTTTTCTCTCTTTAACCTCATTTAGTAAAATCTCCGTCACATTGCATTCCCCTGCAGCACTGAAAAGGTGAAAAGTTGATACTTCCTCATTTCTTGTACGTGTATTTCTTTAAATAGGGACTTCCTCCTTAAACTGATCTCTTATCAGGTTTGCAGTGTAATAAATATGCGCCTATCACTATAGTGAATAGATATCACTCTTCTCCTCTTGGAAGTCTTGTGTCAGTTGTGATGTATTAGGTATCTAAATCCTGTTTTTATGTTTAGGCGCTTTATGGCATTACCAGATAATTACACATTTTACAACCGTTCAGTGGTTCAGATGAACAGTTCCTCTTCATGATCTGCACCAGGAGTGGTCAAATCCAGTCCTCACAAGATACCAACAAGTCAGGTTTTCAGGATATCCCTGCTTCAGCGCAGGTGGCTCAACCGGTGGCTCAGTTGTACATTTTTGCACCACCATTGCCTTAAATCAATTGATATTACAAATAGCATATGGTTGCAAGGAGCACTACTAAAGTGTAATAAAGTTGTGTTGTTCCCAGTGTGTCATGGTTTTCACGAAACGGAAAAGCAGAGGTTAGCGGCTCAGATCTGCAGACATTATCCCGGCTGCTTACGAACCAGTTACAAATGGCTATACAGCGGAAAGACAAACAGACCGAAAAAAATAGCATATTACATGCGGGAAAACAAACACACAAATCGTACGCTTGTGTGTTTGTCTTCCATAACTGTAAGGCCAATTCTTTTCCGAGCTGCATACTCCATAAAGGGAGGAGGGCAGGATTTGAGTGTACAAAAAATATAGCCCCAGGTTTAAATAAAATAAAAAACACACTGCTTTCATAGTTCAAAGTTCATAGGTTGAACTTGATGAACGGATGTCTTTTTTCAACCTCATCTACTATGTAACTTTGTAACTTTCTAGTGTTCCATCGGATTTTATTTGTTTTAATAAATCCAGTAGTTTGTTTTTTTTCCCATCCAGTTTGGTGACTTTTGATGAATATCTCCTGTGTTCTACTCCTTGTTTAAGCTCGAGATTAATTTTTTTTCTAGGTCGCTAAAATACATTGACGATGAAAGGGGAGGGATTCATCAAGCTCCGTTACTGGTCCCTGCACCCGATCCACACTGCCATTCAAGCCGTGATAGGTTAATCTGTAACCGAGCCTGGTGAATCTGGGGATCTGTTCCGTAATCTCCCCGTGTGCTGTACTTTGTCTAGTTGTCTTCTTGGATCACATTTGCATTTCATTTACTTTCATCCAAGAAAGCACCTCCATACAGCAAGTACACTTTTACATAGTACTGTATATACTTTATAGCTTGCTTTGTGTAATGTCTGCATTGGAGAATTAGCCATGAGGATTTTCCGTTTCCCAAACTTCCCAGACCTCAGCATATCGGGTGCTACAGGCACTACTCTACTTGGCGCCATTTTAATGGGTAAACTGAATGGAAGACCTTGTCCACTTTCCATGTGGGGACTCGGCTTACATCTTAAATACATTTAACTTGAGAACAGTCACGTGGTGTTTTTTCCACACCATAATATTCTCTATTCAGTCAACACTTTAACACATTAACCACAAGGTCACAATGCTTCATCTGACGTGGGACTTTCAGGCATAATGGGGTCGTTGAGCAGGCGGTTTTGCAAAGGTTTTCTTGGTACTTTTTAGACTAGGTTTTGTGCTCTGAGTCTGCGCCCCTCTGTGCTAACGGCTTTTAAATTGCACGCAAATTAATTTAAACAAATGAATTAGATTGCACCCAAATGTAGAAAAACAACCATTTGTAGTTAAGGGGATAAGGTCCTTTTGCTTGTTTAGATGGGGTTCTTCCATAAATCATGGTAGACCTGAAAAAACAATTAACAAGAGAGAAAATGTGCACATTACTTTAACTATAATAAATATTGCCTTGGTTCAATTCCCGGTGTCGGCTCCTTGTGACCTTGCGCAAGTCACTTTATCTCCCTGTGTCTCAGGCACCAAAAACATAGATTGTAAGCTCAGCAGGGCAGGGACTGTCTGTAATGATCCTGCGTACCGCTCACTAAACTGGAATTGTGACGCGCTTTGAGTCCCGTTGGGAGAAAAGCGCTATATGAAATAAAGTGATTATTATTTATTAGATTTATCCTCTTAGGGGTCAGTCTAGTTACAGCGATAACTACTGAATATATCTATATATAGGCCAGTTCAGAAATGTTATCACCTTGCAGTGCATAATGACGGTAAATGCAGAATTTTAGATGAAAATCAATAGATTTGGATTCCAGGTTTCAATATAACAAAGATTTACACCATTATTTCCCATTGTATGTTCAGTTCATACAAATACACGGGCATTTAATGTTATTACACTGTTCCACTAGTGTCTGCTTCCTTGGGAAAATGAGGTAATTTCCAGTAAAATCACTTGTTCAGGGCAGTGTTGTTTGATGTTTCTAAAGCAGAGAGAGAGAGATAACCTTCACATTAAGTGAAGGTCATTGGACATCTACATATGTTGATGAATAAAAGCATACGACTCTGCCATGATACTAACCCACATAACTGAGCTCTTCTAGGCTGCTGAGTTCACATCATGACCATGCACAAACCAGATACCTAAACTTGTACCTCTGGGAGATGTATGAACATTTACAAGACGTATCGTCTATTGCATAGGGATCAAACGAGCAGACATTTGGACCATTTAATTTGCCCTGTTTCCATACCTAAAGGATGAGATTCACTAAGCTTCGGCAAATCAAGTCAATGGAAGGTAATGTGGAATCGAGCTCTGAAGCACTATATAAAGCTTTTAGTGAATCCCAGCCTTACTGCCTTAGACTTTCCTTCATCTTTGTCTTATATTTCAGTATCTCCTAACCCCATAGGATTCCTTGTGTCTGTATCACTCATTCTATTTTTATCTTGCTCACCAAAACATTCTCTGTGACACTGTTCTGTGCATCGGGTAACCTTTCAATACAATAAGAACATCCCTCGTTTCCTCTGTTCAGAGCACTATAACTTTACTACAGTACGCTTCTTTTTTTGATCGTGTAGGGGTGTTCTTGTTTCCCCTCTGTACCTCCGCTGCAGGGTGCAATCACGGGGGGGGGGGCTGTGAGGGAGCGTCCGGAGGTTCCGCGGCGGCCCGATAGCACAGGACGCCGCCATGTTGTAATGGACGTTGCGCAATACTCATGCGCGACCGGAGGCACGGAGAGTTCGCGCATGCGCAGTGTAAGCGTGCGAACAGCTGGCCAATAACCAGGAGGCTCTGAAGTAAAACTACAATTCCCATGAGCCTCAGCAGAGCCACATGACACCAGGGAACGAATAGGAGTGAAGGGATTGCTGGCAGGCAGGAAAGGGAAGCGTGGGGGAGAGACCACGCTAGCAAAGGGCACCGGAGAAGCAAGGGAGAAGTTGTGTGTGTGCAGGGGGTCAGTGACCTACCTGCATAGGCCAGATTTCCCCTCAGGCCCCAGTGCAGACCCCTAGTCACCATTAGCTTGTGGTGCTGCAGGGAAAGCCCTAGAGAGAGAGACATTCTATTCCCTTACTGTATTAGCAGGCAGGGCCACAGTGTTCTTCCTGAGCTGCGGTGTGCGATCAGTGGTGTGGGCTCAAGCTGCTGGACATTTCCAAACTCGTGAGAGACCACGCTGGATCGGTGGATCCTTTTCGAAGTCTGTTACCAGCTGCTGGAGTAGCCGGAAGGTATTTAATAAGTGCACCAACACCGGTACCTTCAGGCGCTGATCCCGCCTTGGGGGAGGGTTCTTTGGGGACACTGGGTTGAGTGACCAAGGGACTGAGTCTATACATTGGACACAGTGTGGGGTGCACGCGGTGGTGGGAAGTGACATTACTCAATGTGGAGAGTGGCCAGGCCACTGGTGTATATGTACTGAATATCAGCTATTCATGTACTGTGACTATATGTGTTTTATCCCTTATAGGTGTATGCTAAGGTTTTGCGATTACTTATTAGTAAAAGGTTACAACGTTGAGGCTTGTTATTATTCTTACCTAGGGGAATCTTACTTATTGGGGATCCTGGGTAAGTGGAGGCGCTGCCAAGAACATAATATTACCCCAGGCTCCCAGTTAGCAGAGGCCCAGATCTTGCTGAGCCAGCAGGTACATACAGCACTAGTAGTCTTTCTATATCAGTAGGAAGGAGGGCTATAATAGCATACAGGAAAAATTTTTTTTTTAGTAACTCTCCTAATATAAACTCTTTATAATTTGAACAAAACACAATTAGGTGAGCTCAAACCTGCACTATAATGGACACTGTATAATCCAATACCTTTATGGAGTATTCAGCTGGAAAATAACTGATCTTACATAAATAAGACGCGTGTGTGTGTGTGTGTGTGTGTGTGTATGTGTATGTATGTATGTATGTATGGATATATGTAATCCTGTGGACTAAACTTTGTGAAATATGTGAAAGTGCCTAAAGGGTTAAATGAATGAAGCATAATGTAAACTGTGATTCAGTGCAATTAAACACTGGCAAAAGCCAGAATTTAGATAAGGAAATGCGAGTGCACAAGTTCCTTAGTGAAAGTAATAATATATATATAATAGTATATATATATATTATTACTTTCACTAAGGAACTTGTGCACTCACATTTCCTTATCTAAATTCTGGCTTTTGCCAGTGTTTAATTGCACTGAATCACTGTTTACATTATGCTTCATTCATTTAACCCTTTAGGCACTTTCACATATTTCACAAAGTTTAGTCCACAGGACAATAAGAAATAATATATATATTTACTATAGGTACCTGCTGAAATGGAGTTTATCATGACGGGCTTAGCAGGCTTTAATAATTATTTGAGCAACTACACGACTCCTTTTTGTTATTAGACTGAGGATCAGAATGTAATTAATAAATTGCAAGCCAGTTTGGACGCAGAGCATGATTTGTGTATTTGTTTTCTTAATCAGTTTAGTTGCCAAACATCTCCACACAGCCTACATCCTTCTGTAGATGGTAAAGTCCATTACACAGTTCCATCTGGCATTTTGATACCACCAAGCCATCACAGCATGGAAGAGGTTAAAGTGCACTTGTGGACGGCCAGAAGTGAATGGGGAAGTATACAGAACGTTACAGTAGTGTCTTCTAGAGTAACCTCTTCAACTGTAGAAATGTAGATCCACCAATGTGAGGAGTGTCTCAGTGAGTAACGACGAAGCAGGGGAACCTGGTCTAATTCCCGGGTCAGCTCCTTGTGACCTTGGGCAAGTCACTTTATCTCCCTGTGCCTCAAGCACCAAAACATAGATTGTAAGTTCCACGGGGGCAGGGACTATGTCTGTAACAATCTTTTGAACAATGCTGCTTGGGTCTCATTGGGAGAAATGCGCTGGATGAAATATGTATTATTATAAAGTTATTTAATATCTGAGTTTTAAGAATTGCAGGCTGAGTGGAAAGGCACAGGTGAATTTAGATTGCCGAAAAAAAAAAAAGCAGAATTTGTTTCCCGGATTTAGCTGGTCTCCTGTTTTTTCCCCTTGGTGTGAGCGCACGGTATGCAGCAGCTGTTGCTGATACGGATTAACTCCTCGAATGGAGCTTTTAACCTTTTCTGTACGTAAAAGTCTGGACTGTTACCCATTAATGTTTTCAGAGCCATTAAACAAACAAGTGTAACCCATATTCCCCCCCACCCAGACACAGATACTATATCTAGGGTGTGTGAGGGCTGGCTACACGTGTTTGAGTGGTGTGTATCTGCCGGTAACAGGAGGGCCTGAGCTTCCCGCGATGATGTTGGGGACACAGGATCAGGCTTCTGGGGTAGTTGCCTCATTCTTTAGTGGTGGTGCAGCGCCTCCATCCTCTATACCTTCCCAGGGATATGAGGTAGGACCCGTATAGAAGAAATAACCCTGGTCCCAGGGATATTGCTCCAGAATCACACACAGTCTCTTTGGTAAAATCAGCAAAGGTCTCTTTATTGACTCTAGCTCGCACACAGCAGCCTTGGCAGCACACAGCAGCAGCAGCACACAATACACTCCCAAATGTGTACAGGCCTTCTCCTCTCCACTCCTTTCCTCCAAGATGCACTCCGACAGGATGGTCTGTGAGGGGCCTCAATACCCCAATGCCCACCTCAGAGGGTATCCTCTGGGCGGGGATAGATCTTCCCCATCACCCCCTCATCAGGGTGAGGGGCATTGGTCCACCGGAGCTCTGCTCACTCTCCAACTGTATAGGCCAGCGTTCTCTCTCTCTCTCTCCTGCTCCCAGGAGAGAGCTCGACCTAGACCTCGAACTCCACTGGACTGGGACCGACTGGCACCCACAGGAACTGGCTCCTAAATAGAGTCAGCCCCACCTCTCATGATGTCAGCAGGACCTCCCCTCTGTCTCATGCCTGCAGCAGAGTCAGGGGCCTGCATCTATCACTCAAGGCAGGGCGTGAAGGGGGAAAACCCATGATTACTACTGGCGCCTGCCCTTAACAGGACTTACCACAGTAGGAGAAAGATATGTATAGCCCGTGCTGTTTACAGGGGGCTACACAAGTATCCAATACGGCTGATGAAAAGAGAACAATGTTTTGTTGATCAGTGCTACCAATGTATGGTTACAAAATGTCAGCATATAAACTGTTGATACAGTAAACTTGCGTGAAGAAAGGATTATTACGGCATCATGAGGTCTGGTACATATTCCGAGATAAATGCTCAAAATAAGGGAAGGTTTTGTATAAGTGTCCTGGTCGATAACACAGATAGTCGCTGTAATGTGCAGCCCTCTCTGATTTTCTTCCCAAATGGACTCCCTCCCTCGAGCTTGAAATAGTAATGTCCAGCAAAATTACTCCCACTGTTTGTCACAATAGTGTGGTAAGTAAATATCCGCACTCAAGGTGAGATGCCGCCCCGTCTGCGTGTGCGCGCCTCACGTTGTGAAGTAGATGCAGGTAATCCGGTCAGAGAAAAAACGGAGCACAGCAGCAAAAGAAGGACTACAATACTAAGGCGGACTGCGCTTACTACATGAACGCCATGTTGCCACTTTTTCATTAAATTGTTTTTTATATAGCCATAGTACTGTAGCCCTTCTTTTGCGACTGTGCTCCGTTTTTTTCTTTGACTGGATTACCTGCAAGTATCCAATACTCCGTAGCATACTGCTAAAGATTACTCTGTGCATCTTTATCTGATACTTATCTGTGCCAGTATCAGAGGTACAGTATAAGGCACCATTTGCGTTTCACATTTTAGCCTGTGACCAAGTGGAAATAATGTCCTCCTACGCTCTAACACAGCGGTGCGCAAACTGGGGGAGTGTGATTTATTTTTGGGGGGGAGGGCGCGGGAGGTTGCATATGTCCCGAGCTCTTCCCCGAGGCATTTAAATTAAATGCCGGGCGTCCGCGCGAGGTCTCTGTAACCTCAACTTACCGAGTTTCAGCCGGCTTTCAGAACACGTCACCATGGCAACGCGGCATCAAATGACGCCGAGGGTCATGTGATGTCACGGTTGCCATGGTAACGTGACGTCAAATGATGCTGCTGGTCACATGACGTCACACGACCCCGCGACGTCGTTTGATGCTGCACGAGGTAAGGGTTGGGGGGCGCAATAACGGAGGAGAGCAGGCAGGGGGGGGGGGGGGGCGCAGCATAAAATGTTCTCTAACACATTATACAATGTACCACAGGGTGCTGGCAGAAGAAAAGGCAAATGATGTGTGTTTATGAATAGACTTTAGCCTTATAAACTGTTGATTGATGTGTTTGGCATACTGGAGATTTTGTTTTTGGCATGCAGTTGGTATACAGTAGCAGCTTTTTATTTAACTGCATCCTCAAATAACTGTAATACATATGTTAAAGTTTAATATCTACTTTGTGGCTTTTCCGTGGCTTAGATCAGAGGTTCTCAACTGCTTCAGCACTGATTGAGCCACCTGTGTTGAAGCAGGGACTCAGGCCACCTGTGTTGAAGCAGGGATTTCCTGAGAACAAGACCTATGGGGGTGGGTGGGCGGTCTGGAGCACCCCTGTCTTAGAGAGTTGCAAAAAAATACAACATGGAACAGTCGGATGTGCACAGGAACTAATTCTTGCTCAAGCAGTATACTTTGTTGGTGACACTGTGTCCCAGCAGCTTTCTTCCCAGCTTCTCCGGGGCAGAGAAGAAGATGATGTAATGCTACTGTACGTCTGTACTTCCCTAAAACTGCTTGAACCTCTTTACCTTTTAGGTTTTCATTGAATTGCTCTGAATGCACTGAACGTTGCATTGAGTCCATTTCTGTCCCCAGGGCGTTCTAATCCTGCAGAGGAATGTCGTTTCTGTGGCATAAGGGGGTAGGAACCTGACCACTCGCCTCTTTCCATGTGGCTACGCTGTAACGGCATGTTATGCACACAGCGCTAATGAGAACTGCTGCAGGGTCCCTGTGTCGCCTTCTCGTTCTTGACCAGCAAACATTGCTTTTC